>NC_135508.1:3550000-3565000 GCF_051989575.1 Stigmatopora nigra | reverse complement strand
TGTTGCGTACCAGGACCAAGCTCTTATGTCAATCTACTACTCGTATCTCAAATCAATTTTCCCACATAAAATAACTAAAATGGCCGTGTTAAGACTTACCGTATGCGTGCATGTACCGTATTTTCACGACTATAAGGCGCACTGCAATATAAGGTGCACCCTCAATGAATGGGACATTTTAAATTTTTTCCATATATAGGGCGCACTGCATTATAAGACGCCCTGTCTATTTTGGAGAAAAATCTAAGACTTAAAGGCGCCTTATAGTCATGAAAATACAGTATGTTTTTTTTGTTTTGATTTTTGTTTTTATTCTGCGTGGAGGCCACTATTTGTTGAAGTACAATTGTTTATTAAATATATTTTCTTGCATTTATCAGTGTCAGTACAGATTTTGTTGTTTTTCAGCCTTATTCTATTTCAAACTTGACTGTAGAAGCTAAATACCGTATTTTCCATATATAAGGCTCACCACATTATAAGGTGCATCGCATTATAAGGCGCACCCTCAATGAATGGCACATTTTACTTTTTTCCATATATAAGGCGCACTGGATTATAAGTCGCCCTGTCTAGTTTGGAGAAAATTTAAGACTTTTAAGTGCGCCTTAGAGTCGTGAAAATACGGTATGAAGCACTCACTACACAGTCACCTCTAGAGCCAGCTATTGTTGATGTCTTGGATTTTTTTTTTGGATAAAATCTTGCAGTGGGGGAGGAGCTATATGATGGAAGATTTTGTAAACTAAGATGGCATCTGCATATTTAACAAAATTGTTTCATTTCAGGCATTTGTGTTTTTTTAATATCCGACAGTGGTGGTTTTGGTTTTGTTTTTTCCATATATAAGGCGCACTGGATTATAAGGCGCACTGTCTATTTTGGAGAAAATGTAAGACTTTTAAGTGCGCCTTATAGTTGTGAAAATACGGTACTAATATTTTGGATGAAGCTATCCCACCTGGCTTTTTAGAAGACGCATCACTAAATGTATAAGATATTGTTGCAAATGTATGTTGTGGCAGTTGTATATCGTCTTTAACATTTGTCTACAAAGTTGGTTGTGGTGCACTTTGTACTTACAGAGAAAAAAACATTGTAAAAACTTCACTTACCTCTGATAGCACTTATGCTACTTGCTATAAGTTATAAGTTTGACTTGCAGGAACTTTTGGGGTGTCAGTTCTTCTCTCTGGATGAAGATGAAGCTGAGAAAGCACAAAGAAGCACTCTGGAGATCTCCTTTGCATGTTCCTTGAAACCGATCACTCAGTCTGCTCTCACACCTTAATTAGGAGCACTGTTTGACACCCTGGTGGTCCTGAGAGGCATTGAGAAAGGTGGAAAAAAACAAGCTGTTTGAACTCCTCACTCACTTCCATTTCAGGATTATACTTGGAGCGTGGAACAGAATCTGAAAGGCAAACAGATTGAAGACGACAGATTTTAACGCTTTGGAAAAAAGACGCCTCGAAATTACATTTGCAGCCAAGTGAAGTAGTAAAAAAATATCCCATTTTGCATTGTCCTTAAAAATCATTGCTAAAATGGTATACCGTATTTTCACGAGTATAAGGCGCACTTAAAAGTCTAAAATTTTCTCCAAAATAGACAGTACGCCTTATAATCCAGTGCGCCTTATGTATGGAAAAAACAGAAAACCAAAAACGAAAAACCACCGCTGTCGGATATTAAAAAATACACAAACGCCTGAACTGAAACAATACGGTTAAATATGAAGATGCCATCTTAGTTTACAAAATCTTCCATCATATAGCTCCTCCCCCACTTCAAGATTTTATACCAAAAAATCCAAAACATCAACAATGGCTGGCTCTAGAGGTGACTGTGCTTCATACCTGGAAGTCAAAAGCAATTACCGTATTTTCACGACTATAAGGCGCACTTAAAAGTCTTAAATTTTCTCCAAAATAGACAGTGCGCCTTATAATCCAGTGCACCTTATATATGGAAAAAACAGAAAACCAAAAAGGAAAAACCACCACTGTCGGATATTAAAAAAACACAAACGCCTGAACTGAAACAATACTGTTAAATATGCAGATGCCATCTTAGTTTACAACATCTTCCATCATATAGCTCCTCCCCCACTGAAAAAGATTTGATACAAAAAAATCCAAAACATCAACAATGGCTGGCTCTAGAGGTGACTGTGTAGTGAGTGAGTACTTCATACCTGGAAGTCAATAGCAATTATTGTATTTTCACCACTATAAGGCGCACTTAAAAGTCTTACATTTTCACCAAAATAGACAGTGCGCCTTATAATACAGTGCGCCTTATATATGGAAAAAATGTCATTCATTGAGGGTGCGCCTTATAATGCGGTGCGCCTCATAGTCGTGAAAATACGGTAAATTAACCGTACTTTTTTGCTGGTATGCTAAAATAATACCTTCATTTTTTGTGACAGTCAATCAAGCTGCCCATTGTTGGGGTGGGATAGGCTCCATCACCCCGCGAGCCTTCTGTATACAAGTGGCTGGGATAATGAATGAATTTAATCCGTCTTCATAGGTTGGCTGTTAAACATAGGCAGATTTTTGGAAGAAAAAAACATTATTGTCAATAATTTTTGGATGATTTTCTTACATTATATTTGATCCTATGATTTAAAATGGCATTCTTCACTTTTTTTTTTTAAATAAAAATGTCTTTACTATTTTTTTTACTTCACATACGTGGCAAAAATTAAAAATATTGTCACAAAGCGCTGTCCTACTCTAAAAAAAAACAATTATAGGCGATTCTATTCGTCTAACCTCTTACTCTCTTATAGCCACTCTCCTGTGGATTAAAATGAAATAGTCCATGCTATTTTAATTTGTATTTAATTGTCTTTAACAATAAAGCTAGTGAGCCAATAACATTTCAAGCTGACAATAGCAGTAAAAAGTTATATACAGCTTTCACTGATGCGAGCATTCTGATTGGTTTGGAGTATATTTGAGTTTCTTAAATCATTTTAAAAAATAACCAAATAGATGTTATTTTAATGATGTATTTTATGGAGTATAAATTGCACCTGAATGTAATTTGCCGCAGCCAAATAATGCAAAATGATAAAGAACAATATATAAATTTGAATATAAGTTGAATTTTTACGGGCAGTTTTTTTTATTTATTAAAAACATGCTTCACTTAAAAATGAAGCAAAATCTAAGCAAAATTTAAGCAAAAATTCAACAAAAATTAAGCAAAAATTCAACAAAAATAAAGCAAAAATTAGGCAAAAATTCAACAAAAATAAAGCAAAAATTAGGCAAAAAGTAAACAAAAATTGAACAAATATTCAGCAAAAAGTAGACAAAAATTGAACAAAAATTCAGCAAAAAGTAGACAAAAATTGAACAAAAATAAAGCCAAAATAAAATAAAAATAAAGCAAAAATAAAGCAAAAATAAAAAAAAATAAAGCAAAATTAAGGAAAATAAAGCAAAAATTAAGGAAAAATTACGAAAAAATTAAGCAAAAATTAAGCAAAAAATAAGCAAATATTTAACAAAAATAAGGCAAACAATAAGAAAAAAATAAGGAACAAATAAGGAAAAATTAAGGAAAATTAAGGAAAAATTACGGAAAAATCAAGAGAAAATCAAGGAAAAATCAAGCTAAATTTAAGCTAAAATTCATCAAAAATTCAGCAATAATTAACCAAAGTTAAACAAAAATAATCACAAAAACACCAAACAAAACCACCACTTTGACCGCTCCTTTTGCCACCAGAGGCGCTGCTCCAGAAACCACCTCAAGTCCATCACACTGAAGAAGAAACCAAAAAAATAACCAGACTCTTAATTGCCTGTAATCCTCTCTATTATCAGATATTAATTCAACACCTCGATCATTAAGCCTGTCATCCTATCTCGTGTAAAAAACAGAATCATCCTAGCAAATAACCTTTTTTTAATTTTAGTCGTACTCACATAAGTTCCTCAGCCCATGTAATAACCCCCCGTCTCCTTTTTTTCGAAACAATATAAAATAAAGAGGCGTGTTTAATCTAAATAAATTATTCCCAGTTGGAGGCAGTAATAATGGAACACAAAAGCAATAAGCTGCTGTCTCAAAACGAAATGAAAGCAGTAAATATCCTGCCTGCTGCAAGCTTTGTCCTTCAGCATAGAGAGAAAAAAATAGATTCTCTCCTCCACTTTGAAAGCGTAAAATTAAATTTAAAACCTGTGATATGAGTTTTTGACAAAAATGCAATGTAATTGCATTTAAAGAACAGCGATTTCCTAGGCTAACCTAATTGTACATGCCGGCCTTTGTTTGGCAAGATGACAAGCATAGAGACAGCTTTCTTCTTCTTCTTCTTCTTCTTCTTCTTCTTCTTCTTCTGCCATCTTTTTTTTCGGCGGTATAAAAATATGACAGGCAGCAGCAAGAGATGACATCTTGTTATCACGGAAACAACTTCAATATTTTTGCTCTCTTGTGTAATTATGTGGGTGCATCACAGCCTGGAAAAAAAGTTGGGCTTTCGTCATAAGATGATCATCAAAACAAATGAAAATAATAAATAATGTACATTGTATTAGTGTAGCAAAAAGCAGTAAGAAAATATGAGTATACCTGAAGAAATTTGGGGTGTTAAACCCAAGAAATGTGATCATTTTATCCGATAAAAGTTACTGTACTTTTTTGCAAATACCGTATTTTCACGACTATAAGGCGCACCGCATTATAAGGTGCACCCTCAATGAATGACATTTTTTCCATATATAAGGCACACTGTATTATAAGGCGCACTGTATTGTAAGGCGCACTGTATTATAAGGGGCACTGTATTATAAGGCGACCTGTATTATAAGGCGCACTGTATTATAAGGCGCACTGTATTATAAGGCGCACTGTATTATAAGGCGCACTGTATTATAAGGCGCACTGTATTATAAGGCGCACTGTATTATAAGGCACACTGTATCATAAGGCCCAGTGTATCATAAGGCGCACTGTATTATAAGGCACACTGTATTATAAGGCGCACTGTATTATAAGGCGCACTGTATTATAAGGCGCACTGTATTATAAGGCGCACTGTATTATAAGGCGCACTGTATTATAAGGCGCACTTTATTTAAAGGCGCACTGTCTATTTTCTGCGGTAAAATCTAAAAATATATATAAAAAAGCTAAATTAAACATTGTTTTAGATTTATAAAAAGCTGAAAATCCAGTTCTTTTAATCCATTTATTAAAAAAAAATCTAAATATTATATCTAAAATGGTCCAGCCCACGTGAAATCAAGTTGACGTTAAAGCAGCCCGCGAACCAACCCGAGTCTGACACCCTTGCGATATACATTTCAACATTCTGTCCTAGTCTTGTCATTTGTACATTCCCATCACATGGATTTTAAATTTGCCATGCCTCACAGATAATAGTATGAATACAATGCGGGTGACCTTCAGCACCATGCATAAAATCCAGTCAATAGATTGCTCACTGTTGACACAAGTCTAGAGGTCAGGACTTCATAGAGCACTAAGTGGCATCAACTTCAACCTAAAGTAGTGATTTAGGATAAACATTAGATGCATCACTATCCAAACCCTGCTTGGTTATGAATGTAATTGAAAGGCTTAAATAAAAGGGCAACCAAGCTCTTTTGTCACCTTGAGAACAATCTCTGATATTAATAACTTCAACTGGCTTGCTTATGCCCAGAGCGGTGATACCCGCCATCTTAGATCCAAGAGAGAAAACTGAAAGAAAACTACTATGTCAAAAACTGGAACTTAGCTTGGACCATTTTTTTTTTAATTAATTATGATGGGGTAGCTGACGGCTGAGTGGTTAGGGTTCTGGGTGTGATCCCAGGTTGGTTGTCACTATGTGGAGTTTGCATGTTCTCCCTGTGCATGTGTGGGTTTTCTATGGGTACTCCAATTTCTGTCCACATCCCAAAAACATGCATGCTAGGCTAACGGGTTGAATACCCTAAATTGATACTAGATATAAGTGTGATTGTGAATGATTGTTAGTCTCTACGTAACTTGCGATTGGCCGTCCACTGCTTGTGGCCTGTATTTGGATGCTCCAGTGACCCTAATGAGGATAAAGCGGTTCAGAAAATGAATGAATATTCTGGTTTCTTTCCAGTAGCCATGGGGTGGGCAAACTTTTCGACCTTGGGGGTCACATTGACCTAAAAAATTTGACAGATGGGCCGGGTGAGCACAAGAAACGATAACATATAAAAAAGTGCATCTGTTAACAGTACATATGAAACATAAACAGAAAAAAGGACTAAAGTATTAACATACTCAACACTCATTATTAAAGTAAAAAGTATAAGGTACAAAGTCAAGATATGATAACATATAAAAAAGTGCATCTGTTAACAGCACATATGAAACATTAACAGAAAAAAGGACTAAAGTATTAACATACTCGACACTCATTATTAAAGTAAAAAGTATAAAGTACAAAGTCAAGTAAGAAGGAGTGTATTAAGAAATATTAAAATGGCATTTAAAAAATATAAAAGGGCTGTAAAACACACAAAAAAAATTGAGTGGACAGAAATACTGCTACTGGCTTCCGCGTGATGGTGCCATCTTGGGGAAGAATAAAAAACATTATTTGGAAAACGTCGGCGGGCCAGATTAAAAAGCTTAGCGGGCCGGATTTGGCCCGCGGGCCTTAGTTTGCCCAAACAATAGACCCAAACATTTCAGGGAGGGTTTGGTATATTTTTGACTCCCATCTTTCCACACCAGCAGAGTCAGACCACTAGGTGGCGTTAAGTTGATAACTGATTTCTTCACCCGATTGGCCAAGACATGTGGTCACATGTCCAATTGCCTGACCACAATTTTATATCATTTTTAAGATAGGATTGTATCGTACATTGACTTTAAGGTCTTGGTAATAGCTTAGTTGAATACGACACATCTAACACAGATTTTTTTTTAACGGAAATATGGTTGCAGGCTTTGAAATTCATGAATTCGAGAAAACAGCTGGTCAGCTTGATGCAACACCAAATAATCACTTACACATCGCAGTATAGCTGTTTTTGGAAGGTTTCATCACCCACCGGTGTTGTAGATACCGAACTGAGGCATTCAACTCTGTTGTGAGGAAGATTCAACTAACAAAAGTTGTACAAAAAGTACAGTAAATTTGGAGGTAAAAATATCATGGAATCAAAAGCTAGAGAAGACATGGGCAAACTACGGCCCGTGGGCCACATCGGGCCCGTTAGGCTTTTTAATCCGGCCCGCCGACGTTGTCCAAATAATGTTTTTTTTTCTTTCTCCAAGATGGCGCCGTCACGCGGAAGCCAGTGGCAGTAGCTGTGTCCACTCTTATTTGTTTTTTGTGTTTTCAGCCCCTCTAGATTTTTCTTAATTATATATTAATATTTCTTAATACATTTCTTTTCACTTGACTTTCTATTTTCTACTTTTTACATTAATGATGAGTGATGAGTATGTTAATAATTTAGTCCTTTTTTTATGTTTATGCTTCATATGTACTGTTAACGCATGCACTTTTTTATTTTTATCGTATCTTGTGCTGACCCGGCCCATCTGTCAAATTTTTAAAGTCAATGTGGCCCCCGGGCCCAAAAGTTTGCCCACCCCTGGGCTAGAGAAAGGATGTACTTTCCAAAAGTTGGATTAATCAGGAAACAATCCTATGATATCTTATTAATAGCATTTTTTGTTTGTTTTTACAAGCTGGTAATTGCTTTTGGACAAAATCAGCTTACCTTTTAACGTTCTGTTTTCAACCAAAAATGTATGCACGAATAAAATAGACCACAAGGCGTTTTGCTTTAAGAATAAATTACAGTGTTCCCTCACTTATCGCGGTTAATAGGGACCGGGACCACCCGCGATAAATGAATATCCGCGAAATAGGGATTCCCCTTCAAAAATGCTTAATTCCAAAAAAATGTTTTTATTTATTTATTTTTATTTACTTATTTTTTTTACCCCCCTGTATACAGTACACCAGATATGGGCAAACTACGGCCCGCGGGCCACATTCGGCTCACTAGGCTTTTTAATACGGCCCGCCGATGTCCAAATAGTTTTTTTTTTTCCCAAGATGGCGCCGTCACGCAGAAGCCAGTGGCAGTAGCTCTGTCCACTCTTATTTATTTTTTGTGTTTTACAGCCCATCTTTCTTTTTTTAAATTCCATTTTAATATTTCTTAATACACTCCTTTTTACTTTACTTTGTACTTAATACTTTTTACTGTAATGATGAGTGATGAGTATGTTAATACTTTAGTCCTTTTTTTCTGTTTATGTTTCATGTGTACTGGTAACGGATGCACTTTTTTATTTGTATCGTATCATGTGCTCACCCGGCCCGTCTGTCAAATTTTTAAAGTCAATATGGCCCCCGGGCCGAAAAATTTGCCCACCCCTGCTGAGTACACCATATAGAATACGGGTAGAGAGAGTGAAATTCATGTTTTAACAAAAAAAACTGTAAAAAATGTTGTTTCAATGTAATATTTGTATTATTATTTTTTATTTTTTCCCCAAAAAATCTGCGAAGCTCTGAGTCCGCCATAGCTGAACCACGAATTAGAGGGGGAACACTGTATTTTTTTTTTACCCAATCGGCTCTTTTTCAAATCAACAACAATGTTGCCGACACTTCACCTATAAGCATATCATAAAGATGAAATATTAGTCAATTTTCATCAACCATGTGTTTCAAGACACGGCAGCAGACAAAATCAAAAGGTTAATGGAAAGGTTAATGAGCTCAAGATGGAGACACAATCAGAGGTCTGATTTATTATCAGTCTTTAGTCAAATGTTTGGATCTAAACAAAAAAACAGGCTACGTATCGGTGGGTCCATTTCCTTCTATGTGCTAAATTTATTCAACTTAAAATGTTAAAAGAGAAGCTTATTGGACAAAAAAAAGGTATTACCGTTTTCGCGTATAAGCCGTACCCTTAAAATTACCTTAAAATTGTTGAATTTTACAATTTCCATCGTATAAAATGACAAAAATCGGACAAAAAAGGTATTACCCTTTTTCGCGTATAAGCCGTACCCTTAAAATTACCTTAAAATTGTTGAATTTTACAATTTCCATCGTATAAAATGACAAAAATCGGACAAAAAAGGTATTACCCTTTTTCGCGTATAAGCCGTACCCTTAAAATTACCTTAAAATTGATGAATTTTACAATTTCCATCGTATAAAATGACAAAAATCGGACAAAAAAGGTATTACCCTTTTTCGTGTATAAGCCGTACCCTTAAAATTACCTTAAAATTGATGAATTTTACAATTTCCATCGTATAAAATGACAAAAATCGGACAAAAAAGGTATTACCCTTTTTCGCGTATAAGCCGTACCCTTAAAATTACCTGAAAATTGATGAATTTTACAATTTCCATCGTATAAAATGAGAAAAATCGGACAAAAAAGGTATTACCCTTTTTCGCGTATAAGCCGTACCCTTAAAATTACCTGAAAATTGATGAATTTTACAATTTCCATCGTATAAAATGACAAAAATCGGACAAAAAAGGTATTACCCTTTTTCGCGTATAAGCCGTACCCTTAAAATTACCTTAAAATTGTTGAATTTTACAATTTCCATCGTATAAAATGACAAAAATCGGACAAAAAAGGTATTACCCTTTTTCGCGTATAAGCCGTACCCTTAAAATTACCTTAAAATTGATGAATTTTACAATTTCCATCGTATAAAATGACCCCTGATTCACAATTTTTAACTCCATATTCATGGTTTAAATAGGGAGTACAAATGTAATACTTCGAAAGGAAAACCTGAAGAAAAATCATCAAATGTGGTATTTATAAGATACCTCCGTGTTATAGATCTCTAAAGAATTCAATACTCAAGGATTTTAATCCAGTTCTTTTAATCCATTTATATAAAAAAAATCTAAATATTATATCTAAAATAGTCCGGCCCACATTAAATCGATTTGACGTTAAAACGAACCAACCCGAGTCTGACACCCTGTTTTACCTGGCAACCAATTCAATGTTTACCCCGCCTATAGCCCATAAATGGCTAAGCTAGGCTATAGCACCCTTGTGAAGATAAGCGCAAAAATGAATGAATCATATGTAGCAACCCCATGTAAGATAAGGTTCAGATATAGTTCACAAATTTGTTAACACCTGGCAAAGATAGATATAAAAACAACAGATTCGGATGATTCCTTGGCACAAAATGGAGGAAAGGATCACAGAAAGTACACATATGCCCTTGTTGTTTTATTCCTTATTTGAAATTGTTCCATTACGAGATGGTATAGCATCAAGCACAGAAACCTGCTACATAGGAGATAACATGTATACGGTCTTGGCAGAATTTTAATGCCTCCGATTAAGTACTTGCCACATTGCATAGCTGCCAAGTTCTCACTTTAGCCAAGAAAGTTGTTTCAAAGGATTATTTTTCTTTGTCCTTCATAGATCGTGTATTGTTGTAAGCCTTTTTTTTCCTCCCTTTTCAACTTTTCGATAACCGACGCAAATTAAATCCACATCACATATCCTCTAAGGACCGTATTTTCACGACTATAAGGCGCACTGCATTATAAGGCGAACCCTCAATGAATGACATTTTTTCCATATATAAGGCGCACTGTATTATAAGGCGCACCGTATTTTAAGGCGCACCCTCAATGAATGACATTTTTTCCATATATAAGGTGCACTTGTATTATAAGGCACACTGTGTCATAAGGCGCACTGTATTATAAGGCGCACTGTATTATAAGGCGCACTGTATTATAAGGCGCAATGTATTATAAGGCGCACTGTATTATAAGGCGCACTGTATGTTAAGGCGCACCCTCAATGAATGACATTTTTTCCATATATAAGGTGCACTTGTATTATAAGGCACACTGTGTTATAAGGCGCACTGTATTATAAGGCGCACTGTATTATAAGGCGCACTGTATTATAAGGCGCACTGTATTATAAGGCGCACTGTATTATAAGGCGCACTGTCTGTTTTGGAGAAAATTTAAGACTTTTAAGTGCGCCTTATAGTCGTGAAAATACGGTATTTGCTATTGACTTCCAGGTATGAAGCACTCACTCACTACACAGTCACCTCTAGAGCCAGCCATTGTTGATGTTTTTGATTTTTTTTGTATAAAATCTTGCAGTGGGGGGAGGAGCTCTATGATGGAATATTTTGTTAACCAAGATGGCATCTGCATATTTAACAGTATTGTTTCAGTTCAGGCGTTTGCGTTTTTTTAATATCCGACAGTGGTGGTTTTTCGTTTTCTGTTTTTTCCACATATAAGGCGCACTGGATTATAATGCGCACTGTCTATTTTGGAGAAAATGTAAGACTTTTAAGTGTGCCGTATAGTCGTAAATTACGGTAATTGTAATGAATCGAAAAGCTGTTGCAAGGTAGATCCCAACACGGATTCCGATGAGAAATGTTTTGTACAATATTTATTACAATCAAAGCTAACCAAGAGAGAGGATGGAAAATATAAACAAAAACAGCTTGAATAGAGTTGGCGAGAAAAACGAGGAGGTGGAAAACAGCCAGAAAATGTCCAAAGCAGGGAATATCTTTAAAAAAAAATTAGGCCCAGAAAAGAAGCATGTTTTACCAAAGTAATACGTTGTCATGACAACTAAAAATGACAAAAAATATGAGAATGAATGTAAAATGATTGAATAATTTGAGCTGTTGGAATTTAGATATTTTTTTTTTTATAAATGGATTAAAAGAACTCGATTTAAAGCCCTGAATATTCAGTTTTTTAAAAAACTAAAACAACGATTATTTTAGCTTTTTTTAAATATATTTTTTGATTTTACAAAATTATGTTTGAACTAAAAACAGAAAAAAATTAAAATTATTACAATTATTGATTTAAAATGGGGAAAATCAGGAAATTAATATACATCTGTACTTGGGCCGGGCCATTTTAGATATAATATTTAGATTTTTTTTTATAAAGGGATTAAAAGAACTTGATTAAAAGCCCTAAATATTCCCTTTTTATAGATCTAAAAAAAAACAAGGATTATTTTATCTTGTTTATATATTTTTAGATTTTACAAAACATTTTTTGATCTAAAACCAGAAAGAACTGAATATTCAGTTTTTTATAGATCTTAAATAACGATTATTTTAGCTTTTTTAAATATATTTTTCTATTTTACAAAATGATTTTTGAACTAAAAACAGAAAAAAATGATTAAAAAATGAAATTATTGATTTAAAACGGGAAAAATCAGGAAATTTAATATACATCTACACTCTTCATTTTTATTTGATCCTAAAACAGAAAGTCGGCACTCATAATTTACATTCCCGGGCCACACAAAATGATGCAGCGGTCCAGATTTGGCCCCCGGGCCGCCACTTTGACACCTGTTCACCTAGACAATGATCACCTTTCACTTCCATAACTTGAATCTCCCATAGAAAATAATGATAATTTTCCTTACATAAACATTGCATAAACATCAATCATTGACATTAAGCCCCTCCCATTTCAAATGGTCCATCACATTGAGTTTATATCTTTTATCTTTTCATAATGACAAATTCTTTCTATTTCCGTTTCCTCCCCATTTTTGTTATTTCTTGTGTAAAACGTAACCTAAGGCGGCAGAGATAAGAAACCGAGCAGAATGACTCATTTGTTTATAAAATAGATGGCGGCAGTGCCATAGATCTGTCAGTTGCCATGATCAAAGAGGAAACAGGCTAATCATGAATAACTTAATTCCCCGACAGAGATATCTGCTGCAAGGCTACTGTTTATTCCACCCAGCCCTTAACAAGTAAGCTTTGGCCTATGTCTGCTTTGTGAGTGACTAAAAATATATAAATGTACCATATGTGCTGTCACAATTGATGTCTGTACTGGATTTGACATTGCAGTGATACGTTTACAGTCGTACCTTGACATATGAGCACCTCTACATATGAGCACCTCTACATACGAGCAATTCGAGATACGAGTAAAGTTTCGAGCAAATAATTATCTCAAGGTACGAGACAAATTTCGAGATACTAGAAAAAGCCAGGTGGCCAAAATATGAGAGGTTGTTTATGGTTTTAGCGCAGTTTTTTTGCCTCATTTCTTTCGTGTATGTTGGGTTTATTCTGTATTACTATTATAAATATAGTTGTATTAAGTCATTTCTTGGTTAAATCATTCTCTTATTATTCTCAAAGTGTTGCGAGGTCATGAACTGCCGCCTAATCCACTCTCACATGGACTTCTCCAAGGATTGTTGATCGGGCAAGGACTGGATATCTGCCATTTCCAGCAACGGAGCCCATAACAAAGATATTGTTTCTGCCACGTCCATAACACTCGTGACGCACTTGGGGTTTTTCTTTATGTAATTATCATATGATTCTTAGGTCAAGGAAGGCATAATTGTTCTAATCTAAATGTTACTTAGGTCTAGTCTCCTGTTTTTGTTATTGGTAAAATACCTTGATTGTTATTGTAGTCCCAGATGTTGTTTTTACTCATACGTGATGGAATGATCAACAACTGTAAATTGTTTTGATTCATGGCAATAAGAGTCGTACGAGAACGTCTATTCGGGGAGACGTTCGGAAGTTGTAAGAGGAACTTGCTGAAACTCTCCCCTTCGGAGGTTTTACCTGTTGTTATCCATTTCTATTTAATTAAATGTCAATAATTGAATAAGATGTCTGCCTGCAGTTATTGATAATTACGGACGAAGGTAATTATTAATGAACCTAACAGTGTATAACAGATATCTACGAGCATTGGGCAGAGCAATGCATTTTTTCAGTGTTTTTTTTTCAAAACAACAATATAACAAACAGTTGGCGGCCATTGTGAAAAACTAGACATTCACAATTGAGTACAAATCGAAGGCCCGGAAAAACTTTGTAAAAGTACAAATCTAGATTTATTCATTCTTTGCACTGACCTTGAGTGCAAGGGTGTTGGAGTCAAGGCAGGAGTCGGATAACTAAACCCTGAACTGGTTGCCAACTAGTCGACTCAAGACAAAAAAAAACTACACACACACTCATAAATACAAGTATGGAGAATTTTTGGAATGTTTATTCAACCTCGCATTAACGTTTTTGGGTTATTTGAAAGGAAACAAAAAAAAAACGGGTAAAACCCCACTGTACAGGAAAACCAGTCTACATACCTGTCAACTTGTACATTTTATACATATTTTATACGTTTTTTTTACCATTTCAAATCATGTACGCCGTACACCGACTTTTGTACGGGGATTTTTTTTTTTTAATCGCCAATACAGTTCCCTCGGTTATCGCGGTTAATGGGGACCGGGACCCCCCGCAATAAGTGCGTTTCCGCGAAGTAGGGGTGCCCCTTCAAAAATACTTAAAGAAACGTCTAACACGTGCACAAAAGCACCACCAAGCAAAAACATCATAGTAGTCCGTATGGAGGATCTTCTGCAGTTTTTTTTGCACGTAAGAAACATCGTTATTGGGAGTTGTGAACATTGTTTTTGTGGGCGGTGAAGATGCGCCTGTAAATAGCCATGATGTCATCAATGCCATTCCTGAACTCTCACCATGTTATTGACCATTTCTTTGATATAATTATTAATTCTTATTAAATATTTTATTTCCACCTCTTGGAAAATGATGTAATTAATAATTTTAATTTAATATCTTTAAATTTTTTATTTTTTTTTTTCCTGAAAAAAATCCGCGAAGCTCTGAGTCCGCGATAGCTGAAGCGCGAAGTAGCGAGGGAACACTGTATATATGAAAACCGATCTCAACAAGACCGTTTTGGCTAAAATCCAGATAGTCTCGTAGGCTGGTAGCCAACGACGACGCTACTGTCATTGATCGTTACTATTGTCAATCGTATGTATTTTTTTAGCGGTGCGTATGGCAATATCAATAAAGGATGACATGCGCATGCGTAGATATACATAGAGTAAATATCGTGGAAGCAAGCATGGAGGAGCCACCTAGTAAGAAACC
>NC_135508.1:3537500-3545000 GCF_051989575.1 Stigmatopora nigra | reverse complement strand
GAAAGTTCCTATTTTACATTTTTTTAAGGCGGGATTAAAATATACACGTTCCTATTTAATTTATGAAGTCAAACGACAGGCAGCTAAAAAGAGGATTGTTAATTTAAGAACTCATTTGACACCCGGAGGGGTTTCTTATTTAAAGACTGGACTTTGGGCATGACTGATGACCTATGAGGAATGCTAAAAAGATTGGTTAAGAACTCAATTCATGCATGAATTGTTTTAATTGACAACACAAAAAGCATATATCGTATCTACTGTCATTGTAGCCACTCCCCAATTCTATTATGGGATTATGCCTAATAGCAGATGTTATTAACGTCAACTCAATTTTATGTGGGCCGGACCATTTTTGATATAATATTTCGATTTTTTTTTAATAAATGGATTAAAAGAACTGGATTAAAAGCCCTGAATATTGAGTTTTTTATAGATCTAAAACAATGTTTATTTTAGCTTTTTTGAAAATATATTTTTAGATTTTACAAAATGATTTTTGAACTAAAAACACAGGAAAAAATGATTAAAAAATTACAATTATTGATTTAAAAGGGGTAAATCATGAAATTTAATATACATCTATACCAGACATGGGCAAACTACGGCCCGTGGCTTTTTAATCCGGCCCGCCGATGTTGTCCAAACATTTTTTTTTGCCAAGATGGCGTCGTCACGCCGAAGCCAGTGGCAGTAGCTCTGTCCACTTTATTTGTTTTTCGTGTTTTACAGCCCCTCTATCTTTTTTTAAATTACATTTTAATATTTCTTAATCCATTCCTTTTTACTTTACTTTGTACTTTATACTTTTTACTTTAATGATAAGTGATGAGTATGTTAATACTTTAGTCCTTTTATTCTGTTTATGTTTCATATGCACTGTTAACGGATGCAGTTTTTTATTTGTATCGTATGTTGTGCTGACCCGGCCCATCTATCAAATCTTTAAAGTCAATGTGGCCCCCGGCCCGAAAAGTTTGCCCATCCCTGATCTATACTCTTCATTTTAATTTGATTCTAAAACAGAAAGTCGGCACTCATCATTTACTTTCCCGGGCCACACAAAATGATGCGGCGGGCCACATTTTGCCCCCGGGCTGCCCCTTTGACCCCTCTGCACTACGTTATGAATGGACTATATTTGATTTTTTTTTGTAATTTTATGGGTGCAAAAATTAACCTGAGTTAAGAGCACTACTATAGATCGTATAAGCCATACCCTTAAAATTGCCTTAAAAACGTTGATTTCTCTCGTATAAGCCGCCCCCTGATTCACAATTTTCACCTCCATTTTCATAGTTTTAATAGGGAGTACAAATGTGTTACTTTGAAGGGAAAAATCTAAAGAAAAATTATCGCAGTGCGCATTATTTGGGTGAATATCAAAAGGAACTTAATTTTAAAAAAGAAGTCATGTGAGCAGTACAACCAGGAATTGTCTCCGAAAGTTAAGATGGCGGCGCCCTGAGCGAGCAATGCTAGGCACAAGTAAGTGAGTATTTTCATGTTTTATACAAAATAGAGTTAATGTTTTTCTTGAATTTCACTCATAGACATCACATTTTTTTTAGGTTTTTATCTGTTTATCTTTTCTCTATTTTGAAATAAATGACCATATCGGCCACATTATCTTCCATTATGGTGTTTAGTCTTTGTCAACTTGCACTTTCGTGGATTTCATGTCTAATTTATGCGCATATAAGCCGCACCCTTGATCCAGTCATATATTTTTAGCAACAAATATGGCGTATATATGCGAGAAGATAGGGTACTCCTCAAACTGAGTTAAATGCAGCACATACGTCTGTAAAATAGTCGATTTCACTGACCTTACGACCAACTCGAATAGTTTTTGGGTCCTTTTTTGGGGAGTGACAAGGTAGCCCACAGAGCACTTCCCATGGAGTGTCTCCATCTTGCCGTGGAAAACCTTTTTTGGGGCTTTTTTGGCTGATTTGGCTGCTCACCGAGCTCGGCTTGTAGCTCCACGGGGATACTGTGGAGCATCTGGTCATAGTCAGATACGGCGACGTCTAATAATTTTCACCCGGGAAGCTGTCATAACTGCTAATCATAAATTCCAAAACAGCCTTCATTACTAAAGACGGACGTAGATAGGCACATATTTACAACAAATTAAAAATACATGAAAATACAAGAAACAAAGACAATAAACAGTACTGTATTTTCACGACTATAAGGTGCACCACGTTATAAGGCGCACCCTCAATGAATGACATGTTTTCCATATATAAGGCACACTGTATTATAAGGCGTACTGTTTTATAAGGCGCACTGTCAATTTTGGAGAAAATTTAAGATTTAAGTGCGCCTTATAGTTGTGAAAATATGGTAATTGCTATTGACTTCCTGGTATGAAGCACTCACATCACAGTCACCTCTAGAGCCAGCCATTGTTGATGTTTGGATTTTTTTGGTATAAAATCTTGCAGTGGGGGAGGAGCTATATGATGGAAGATTTTGTAAACCAAGATGGGATCTGCATATTTAACAGTATTGTTTCAGTTCAGGCGTTTGTGTTTTTTTTTAATATCCGACAGTGGTGGTTTTCCGTTTTTGGTTTTCTGTTTTTTTTCCATATATAAGTCGCACTGTCTATTTTGGAGAAAATGTAAGACTTTTAGGTGCGCTTTATAGTCGTGAAAATACGGTAATTGCTATTGACTTCCAGGTATGAAGCACTCACTACTTTACAGTCACCTCTAGAGCCAGCCATTGTTGATGTTTTGGATTTTTTTGTATAAAATCTTGCAGTGGGGGAGGAGCTATATGATGGAAGATTTTGTAAACCAAGATGGCATCTGCACATTTAAAAGTTCAGGGGTTTGTGTTTTTTGATATCCGACAGTGGTGGTTTTTGGTTTTCTGTTTTTTCCATATATAAGGCGCACTGTATTATAAGGCGCACTGTCTATTTTGGAGAAAATTTAAGACTTTTAAGTGCGCCTTATAGTCGTGAAAATACAGTACATTTAAAACACAGGAACAATTAAAAAAAATACATTTGTGGTAGTGTGAAGTTGCCATAGTTAAATGTTGGAGAGGAAGAGGAGGAAGAGGAGGAAGATGAAGGCTACTCAATCCATTTCCATCACCACTTTGGTTAAAAGGTACTTTTTCTGCTGTTATTCACGTTGGCGTGGATGAGATTTTTTTTTATGTTTTCCTCTATTCTTTGAAAGAACATTTCTAAAGTGACTTGTCTTTGTATTCTTTTAAAAACCTTATGATAGTGGCTCAGGACTTCATGGTTTAAAGGCGGCCAAATCTCTGCTAGCTATATCCTTATAAAACTGTCAACCTCGGCCAATTGCTCCCCATATTAATGATTGCAATTCCCCTAATTAAGCGATAATTAAAAGAAATGTAAAACTGCAATGCGGCACATATAAACTTACAGTTAAAAGTCTAAAATTTGCACTTTTTGTATGCTTTAAATTCAAGATTCTGTAGATGTCGCTGTATGACGCTGACAGCTTGACTGTTTGAGTACATTGCTTGCTGACATGCTATATTTATATAGTGAAAAGGGCGGAAGTGAGTCATGCTCAAAGCATGAAAATATTAGTAATCAACGATGGTGTTTTCATATGCTACCAATAACTGAAAAGATTCAGAATGGAGCCAAAATGGATAAAACGATATCGGTTTAAAAAAGAAAAAACATACAAAAGTTGTTTTATGGTGTACACTAAGGGTTCGCGAGCCGCTTCACTGTCTACTTGATTTTACGTGGGCCAGACCATTTTAGACATAATATTTAGATTTTTTTTAATAAATGGATTAAAAGAACTGGATTAAAAGCCCTAAATATTACGTTTTTTTATAAATCTAAAACAATGTTTATTTGAGCTTTTTTTTCCAGTAAGGGAAAATCTCTTTTAATCATTATGTTCGATATTTAAGTGGAAAACAGAAAATATTTTTATGTAGTTTAAGATTTTACTAAAGGATTTTTTAAACTAAAAACAGAAAAATGATTAAAAAAATGACAATTATTGATTTAAAAGGGGGAAAGTCAGGACATTTAATATACATCTATACTATTTACGAAATATGATATAAGTTTATAATTTTGAACTAAAAACACGAAAAGAAAAAAATTGATTAAAAATTAACAATTATTGATGTAAAAGGTGGAAAATCCGAAAATGTAATATACATCTATACTCTTCATTTTAATTTGATCCTAAAACAGAAAATTGTTTTAGCTTATTTTAAAAAAATATTTTTAGATTTTACCAAATGATTTTTGAACTAAAAACAGAAAAAAATGATTAAAAAAATAACAATTATTGATTCAAAATTTTATTTTGATCCTAAAACAGAAAGTCGGCACTCATCATTTACTTTCCCGGGCCGCACAAAATGATGCTGCGGACCAGATTTGGCCCCTGGGCCGCCACTTTGACAACTGTGGCGTACACAATATGAAATGTTAAAAAACACACAAAACGGAAAAATGTATAAGTTTACAGGACTGGTTTTATCCAACCTATCGATCTTGTTCTCTCTTAAATGTTCTCTCACTTGGCCTCTCATTTATTCCGGGTTCGAATTCCAAAATCAGTTCAAATTCCAGGACAACAAAACTCAAAAAATCCCGATTTGTTCGATGTCTCCATTGTTTAAGAACGTCACTTTCCCTGTCATTCCAAACATAATGTTTCTATCCTTCACAGTGACAGAAAGACGGAGCTTTTCTTGATCTATAAAGGTGAATCATTTGTCACGCTAATCTTTTCTTATCTCCTATGGACTCAAGAAGACAGATTGAGAAGGGGGATGGACTCATCTGGCATTCTGTCAGGGTTTTGAAATGTGTGTGCCCGTTTCATTTACATTACACATGTCTTCATGCAGTTAGGATCTCCGTCCAAGTAAAATTTCAGACTCCAGTTCAAGCGTAAAAAGTCCAGCCAAGGCCTGTGGCTCGGGAGTACAAAAAGTAGAGCTTATCATCCTGTTTCCATCCGGAAGGCTCTACGAAAAGACTGGCCATTTGGGCAAAAAGCCAGAAGAAGATGTTAAGCTTCTTCCTTCTTTTGGCCAAAATACATTCTGGCAAACACTTCTTCTTCTTCTTCACTGGGTGTGTTTTATGTATAGACAAATTAATGTTCCAAGAAAAAGTCTATTTTACCTTCATCAAGTAGTAAATGAACACCAGTATTCTGTTTTTTAAATAGTCGTAAAATTGAGTTTAGATACTAAGGGCGATTCGTGCTTAGCAAATGATGTAGTTTAACATAAAATATCTGGATGGTTGCACTTCCTTGTTTGGTTGTTAGTTAATTTTGTTTATAATAGATTTGTATATTGGATAAAGTTCAGAAAATGCTTGTTTTGCATGGTATTTGATTATAAATATTGAAGAAATTATGACAGGAAACATTGTACTCGAATGCAACCTTTTTGAAGCTTCATTATGTAAGACGATACACACAGCTAATGCAAGAAATAATTAGCCAGATTATTCACTGGACCCTAACACAATAGAGCACAGGTGTCAAAGTGGTGGCCCGCGGGCCAAATTTGGACCGCCACATCATTTTGTGCGGCCCGGGAAAGTAAATGATGAGTGCTGACTTTCTGTTTTAGGATCAAATTCAAATGAAGATTATAGATGTATTTTATATTTCATGATTTTCCCCCTTTTTAAATTAATAATTGCATTTTTTAATCCATTTTTTTTCTTTTGTGTTTTTAGTTCAAGATTATAGACATATATTGTATTTCTTGATTTTCCTCTTTTCAATTGAATAATTGCAATTTTTTAATCCAGTTTTTTTCTTTTGTTTTTAGGTCAAGAATATAGAAGTATATTTTATTTACTGATTTTTCCCTTTTTAAATCAATAATTGCATTTTTTAAATCAAATTTTTTCGTGTTTTTAGTTCAAAAATCATTTAGAAAAATCTAAAAATAAATAAATAAAAACATTTTCTGTTTTCCACTTAGATATTTAACAATTAAAAAATATATTTTGTTTCCTTTTGAAATGAAAAATAATTATTAAAAGACATTTAGAAAAAAATCCTCAAATAAACATTATTCTAAATCTAAATTTAAAAAAATCCTGAATATTAACGGCTTTTCTTCCAGTTCTTTAATATAACTAAAAATAAATTAAAAATCTAAATATTTCAAATAAAAAGTTAATCCGTTTTCTAAAAAAAAATACAAATATTACAAAACATAAAGCTACTTCCTGACTTAAATAAATAATGATCATAAATCATGAGAATATAAGAAATCTAAATTATTATTATATCTAAAATGGTCCGGTCCACATTAAATCGAGTTTAAAACCCTTGCAATATAGCATTCATTTCACCTCATATAAAGGAGGCTAATGGAAAAAAACCTTAGTCTAACCACCAGGAAAACTAAAAAAGACCCCCACCAACCCACCCACCCACACTCTTATTTTAAGACCACCTGTAAAAGTTGTCAAAGTCATCCATTCCCGTCTTGGCCTCATCTGAAAGATTTCCTTGTTAACGTTTAATACAGGACGACCAGTTCATTATTTACTCGGTATAAATTAAGGTCAGATGGAATTGATTAAACACAGGCGAGTCGGCGCGTTGCCCTTTCGATGCAGATCCGCTTTGGGCTGAGCGATATTTACGAGACAAGTCTACGGTCCTCTGTCAACCTTGTGGCAAAAGCAGGCTGGGGGGGGGGGGGGGGAATAAAGTACTCAAAAGCCAGCAGAGAGGCCAGTCACAGTCCGTCCATTGGCAGCTGTTTAATATGGATTATTGAATCATAATAATGCCTTAAAATGGCATGAGGGTGAGAGGTTGTTTTTGAAGAATTTGTTAAGGGGGGAAAGCGGTCCTGTTGTTTTGATCGGGGGGTGTCAAACTCGGTTGGCGGGCCAAATTCGGGCCAATTAGATCTCATAAGGGCCGGCAATTTTGTTTTTGGGCTAAAAAAGTTAAGTTACTGCCTGCTATTGATGGTGGTAGATGCCCAATCGGTTCCAGGGGTGTCAAACATACGGCCCGCGGGCCGGATCCGACCCGTCTGGTGGTTTGGTACGGCCAGGGGAAGAAAGCTGCATTGTATAAAAAAAATAATTTTCTTTAAAATTGTAGTTTTTGTATTATCCGCTAGGGGCGCAGTGTTTTAGTACGTGCAGACAACATGAATTGACATTTATTTATGTTCTTATGTTATTCTCTTGTTCATAATATATTGTTCATAATGTAAAAGGAAAATTCTTTTATTCTGTTTTTTATAGATCTAAAACAATGTTTAATTTAGATTTTTTTAAATATATTTTTAGATTTTACAAAATGATTTTTGATCTGAAAACACAGAAAAAATGATTAAAAAAATTACAAATATTCGTTTAAACCAGGGGTGTCAAACATACGGCCCGCGGGCCGGATCCAACCGGTCTGGTGGTTTGGTACGGCCCGGGGAAGAAAGCTGCATTGTATAAAAAAAAAAAAAAAAATTCTTTAA
>NC_135508.1:3437500-3532500 GCF_051989575.1 Stigmatopora nigra | reverse complement strand
AATGGTTTATCTGTTACCTAGGAAAGGCTCCGGCACCCTCATAACCCTCGTGAGGAGAAGTTGTACTGAAAAGTAATGACTGATATATCAAATTCTTAACGTGCAATAATATATTATTCTTTAAAAAATAGCATTCTGTTAATTCAACTTGTTTATGTACAGCTAAAGCATGAAATAAATGTTTTTAATAATTACTAATTATTCGTCAGATTTACAGATTTTTTTGCCAAAAAAAATAAAAATGCTACACCTAAAAGCAGTTTTACTGCCACCTAAGTACGATAAAAAACTGATTTTTGCCATTGGAAATCCGCAGTTCCTCCGTTCTGACATGTTTTAAATAAAATATATTTTTTCAAACTAATACTTAATTTTCTGTTACTCTATCTTCCACAATTGCCTGTAACGTATTTTCACGACTATAAGGTGCACTTAAAAGTCTTAAATTTTCTCCAAAATAGACAGTGCGCCTTATAATACAGTGCGCCTTATATATGGAAAAAACAGAAAAACAAAAACAAAAAAAACACCGCTGTCGGATAATAAAAAAACGCCTGAACTGAAACAATACTGTTAAATATGCATATGGCATCTTAAGTTTACTAAATCTTCCCTCATATAGCTCCTCCCCCACTGCAAGATTTTATACAAAAAAAATCCACAACATCAACAATGGCTGGCTCTAGAGGTGACTGTGTAATGAGTGCTTCATATCTGGAAGTCAATAGCCATTACCGTATTTTCACGACTAGTTAAATTAGTTTGTTAGTATAAAAAATATATTTAAAAAAATAAGACAATTTTGGATACTGGTTATATGAGAAAACATAAATTTGAGCAAATCACCTTTTGTCCAGTAATCCCTCGATTATCGCGAATTCACTATTCCCCGATTTTTTCAATTATTTATTGTTTATTTTTTAATTATTATTTATTCATTGGGATACTGCCTATATGAGAAAACATCAAATTTAGCAAATCACACTTCTTTGTACAGTAATCCCTCGATTATCGCAAATTCACTATTACACATTTTTTCCGCTATTATTTATTTAAATTTTTTTTTATTCATAAAAATGAAAAAGTGGAAGCCCCTTTTGCTTCTAAGACTCAGGACTAAATGAAAAATGTTATAATATAGGTGACCCTACTTCATGATTTTTCAATTATCGCGGCCATGTATACATTAACCACTGAATTTTGTAAGTAGAGCAGTACTTCATATGTGAATTCTCTCATTAAAATTAAAGAAAATTATACAAATAAATATTTATAAATGTCTTAAAATGTACATAACATAAAAATCATAAAATCCTTTGTTGTTGAAGCATTCATATGCACATTTTATTTAATAATTAACTTATTACCTATCTATTTATGTCTAAAATGCCTTTCCTGTATCTGCATTATCACCCTCTTTCTACTGTGACAGCACATTTTCCAAAATATGGGATTAATAAAGTTATCAAATCCAATCCAATTTCCCTATGACCAAATATCATCAGAAAGCCGTGCACTTTGTAGTACATTTCAGACTTTTATGTGTGCCCAATGTGTGTGTGTGTGTTTTAAATAAAACTACACTACATGACACAGTGTGTTGCCATGGTGTGTACACTTGATTTGTAACAGGGTTGTCATGTTGGGGCCTAAAAAAAAAATGAAGACAGAATAGTCAACAAATTGAAGTACACTCAATCTGCATAGTGATTAGCAAATTCATCAGGCATCCCTAATGAGTGCATAAATAATATTGCCAGGCTTTGATTGACTTGATAACTAAACATCAGTCTAAGATTCAGATGTACTCACATTTTAAAATCAACCACTGTGATGAGTATTAAAATGTGACTGATTTTTTTAATGTTTTGTTCACCGATGACCCGATTGGCAAAAATAAGTGCTAAAAAGACATTGTTTTTTTGTTTCATTGATTTTAAATCATGAATTCATGCTGAAAAAAAATTACTGGCTTTTTTGCGAATTTTGATGTAGAGCAAGGGTGTCAAATATTTTTGATATAATATTTAGATTTTTTTTTTATAAATGGATTAAAAGAGCTGGATTAAAAAACCTGAGTATTCAGTTTTTTATAGATCTAAAACAATGTTTATTTTAGCTTTTTTTTAAATATATTTTCAGATTTTCCATTTTTTTTTAAATAAAAACAGAAAAAGTTTATTGAAAAATTACAATTATTAATTTAAAAGGGGGAAAATCAGGAAATTTAATATAAATCTATACTTTTCATTTTAATTTGATCCTAAAACAGAAATTTGGCACTCGTGATTTAATTTCCCGGGCCATAGAAAATGATGCGGTGGGCCAGATTTGGTCCCCGGGCCGCCACTTTGACACATGTTGTAGAGAATGTGATATGTTTTAACCTTGAGCTAAATTATGAAGCGGAGTCAAAAATTCATGCAGTTTACACTACAGGCTTTTTTTCTATTGAAAATGTCAAGAAAAGTGGCAAATTTGCATATCAGTCACTCAGTGAACGTCCCCACGAGCACAGCCTTAAGCTATAACAAAGATATAACACAACCCTTACAAAAGGACAATTTAATATTTACCACAGTTTTACTAGAATAATATTGCACCCCATCGAATTGTAATGTTTCAACACATGGAAAGATTTAAAGACAATATTATGTATTAATGATGCAATTATATTGAAAAAAATCTTGCCCAAAGCGAATTTGAAAAAACTGAACTTAGTCCTTTTATGCATTCATTTTTCACCGCCTATTTTCACAAAGATTGAAGGGGTGCTGGAGGCGGTGCTCGGACATTTGGTCGCCGGTCGTTTGGTTGCCGGTCTTTTGGTCGCCGGTCTTTTGGTCCCTTTTGGTTGCCGGTCTTTTGGTCGCCAGTCTTTTGGTCGCCGGTCTTTTGGTCGCCGGTCTTTTGGTTGCCGGTCTTTTGGTCGCCGGTCTTTTGGTCGCCGGTCTTTTGGTCGCCGGTCTTTTGGTCGCCGGTCTTTTGGTACCTTTTAGTCGCCGGTCAAATGATGACAGAGAGTCTACTGTTGAAGCCAGCTCTCAAAATTATATTCGTGAGAGAGTTTAATATCTAAGCGATAGAGTTTAATATCTAAGCGATAGAGTTTAATATTTAAGCGATAGAGTTTAATATCTAAGCGATAGAGTTTAATATTTAAGCGAGATAGTTTAATATCTAAGCAAGAGAGTTTAATATCTAAGTACTGTTTAATATCCAAGTACATTTGACCGGCGACCAAAAGACCAGTGACCAAAGGACCGGTGACCAAAAGACCGGCGACCAAAAGACCGGCGACCAAAAGACCGGCGACCAACAGACCGGCGACCAAAAGGACCGGCGACCAAAAGACTGGCGACCAAAGGACCGGCGACCAAAAGACCGGCGACCAAAAGACCGGCGACCAAAAGACCGGCGACCAAAAGACCAGCGACCTAAAGGACCGGCGACCAAAAGACCGGCGACCAAAAGACCGGCGACCAAAAGATCGGCGACCAAATGATCGGCGACCAAATGACCGGCGACCAAAAGATCGGCGACCAAATGACCGGCGACCAAATGACCGGCGACCAAAGTACCGGCGACCAAAAAGACCGGCGACCAAGAAAACGCCGACCAAATGGACCGGCGACCAAAAGGACCGGCGACCAAAAGACCGGCGACCAAAAGACCGGCGACCAAAAGACCGGCGACCAAAAGACCGGCGACCAAAAGACCGGCGACCAAAAGACCGGCGACCAAAAGACCGGCGACCAAAAGACCGGCGACCAAAAGACCGGCGACCAAAAAGACCGGTGACCAAATGACCGGCGACCAAAAAGACCGGCGACCAAAAGGACCGGCAACCAAAAGACCGGCGACCAAAAGACCGGCGACCAAAAGACCGGCGACCAAAAGACCGGCGACCAAAAGACCGGCGACCAAAAGACCGGCGACCAAAAGGACCGGCGACCAAAAGGACCGGCGACCAAAAGACCGGCGACCAAAAAGACCGGCAACCAAAAAGACCGGCGACCAAGACAGTAGGCAGAGACATCACAAATTAATGGCCAGCCAATCGAAGGCACAATAAGAAAAACAACCAATCATAATGAGGGGCAATTTAGAGTGTTTGACCAGCTAACCTAGCATGCACGTTTTTGAGATGTGGGAGAAAACCAGAGTACCCGCAGAAAACCCACAATGGTATGACCTGCACATGGGGCAATTATTTATTTCTTCGAGTATTTAAGATAAATGTTGCATGTGAAGGTTAACTTAAAAATTCTCGAGGTCGAGTCAATGTGGTTCTTGAAGTCAGTGACACCTAATCATACTATATTTTATAATAGCTTTAATCCAAGCCAGTTCATTTGTAGAGAGTAGAATTACTGGATAGTTAAAATCACTTGGCATTACAACCAGATCAGCCCTTTGTAGCGACACCATCATGGAAATGTAATGTGATGCTTGATGGCGTCAGCTACTGACTTAATAACAGCAGAGAATTGGGCCTCTGGGCTGTGCCAAAGCTACGAAGAAAATTGATCTTTTACAGCTACCATTGTTATTATTAGATACCTTATTAATTACTCACTGAGGTATAAAATATGGCACAGTGAACTGGCCCAGCAGGGAGGAACAGTCTCTGTTATTTTGCAAGAATTTTTTCCCTAATTCACTAACATCAGCTCCTATTCGTGTTATCTTTTCCTAATATTACAAAATACTATTGTTTAATTGACGTTAGGGCTCTTCATTTGCCTACCAGCTATCCTATCAGCTATACATCACCAACTATCAGCTGTACATCTATATATATATATATATATATATATATATATATATATATATATATATATATATATATATATATATATATATATATATATATATATATATATATATATATATATATATATATATATATATATATATATATATATATATATATATATATATATATATATATATATATATATATATATATATATATATATATATATATATATATATATATATATATATATATATATATATATATATATATATATATATATATATATATATATATATATATATATATATATATATATATATATATATATATATATATATATATATATATATATATATATATATATATATATATATATATATATATATATATATATATATATATATATATATATATATATATATGTATATATATATATATATATATATATATATATATATATATATATATATATATATATATTTTTTTTTTCAGCTTAGAGGGAACATTGCTCTCAAGTTAAACCAAATTCTCCATCCCAGTTGGTTCTTCTTGTCAAAATGAAGCTCTTCATTTACCCACTCGAGGTGAGTAACACAAATATGACTTAACCTATAGACATAAGATAAGTACCGTATTTTCACGACTATAAGGCGCACTTAAAAGTCTTACATTTTCTCCAAAATAGACAGTGGGCCTTATACATGGAAAAACAGTAAACCAAAAACAAAAAACCATCACTGTCGGATATTAAAAAAACACAAACGCCTGAACTGAAACAATACTGTTAAATATGCAGATCCCATCTTTGTTTACAAAATCTTCCATCATATAGCTCCTCCCCCACTGCAAGATTTGATACAAAAAAATCCAAAACATCAACAATGGCTGGCTCTAGAGGTGACTGTAAAGTAGTGAGTGCTTCATACCTGGAAGTCAATAGCAATTACTGTATTTTCACGACTATAAGGCGCACTTAAAAGTCTTCAATTTTCTCCAAAATAGACAGTGCGCCTTATATTACAGTGTGCCTTATAATACAGTGCGCCTTATAATACAGTGCGCCTTATAATACAGTGCACCTTATAATACAGTGCGCCTTATATATGGAAAAAATGTCATTCATTGAGGGTGCGCCTTATAATGTGGTGCGCCTTATAGTCGTGAAAATACAGTAGGTCATCAAAATGTCAAGAAGCAAACATTTAATAAAACCAGGACACTAAGAGCAGCATGTAGATAGAAAAACGAAAATGAATGAGGCCATCTTTCCCCAATCACCAAGCAATGTTCTTCCCCAATTACTCAATGGCGTTCTCTATTGCGAGAATTCCGTCTTTAAAAAATATAGCCACAATCCTCCTTTTTTTATTGAACCTGACCACGCAAGAAAAATGAAAGCATCTGCTAAAGTAATTCATCTTCAAGCCTTGTTATGGTGGATTATTTACGAGCTATACTAGCTTTAGAGAAGAAACACAACAAGCTCTAAGACACCCAACCTTCCGGCACTCTTGACTTCATCATTTTTGTATGACCAATGGATGTGACCATCAAACGACTTGAAGCTGTGATGGTCACCGAATTGCTGAAACCTTTCAAGAAAACAGGTTTAATTGGACTTGTTGACTTTCAGGTACAGCAAAATGCTTTTATGCATTGACAGAACAGTATGTACAAGGTTTCTTTATTGCACTACTAATGCACCAGAGTACATCAAAGTACAATCTGCCAGTTGTGAATATCATTTTAAAAAGTTTAGAGAAAAGCTTACATATTTCCTTAGTGAAGTATCCTAACTCCAAGTCCTATGGCTTTGTAACAAGCACTGAAAATCATAAATATTTTTGGTTTCATCTTCACAAGGGTTGTGGCGGGGTGCTGGAGCCGATCCCAGCGAGCTATGAGCACCAAGGGAGAGACCCCCTGCATTAGTAGGGAGTAACCAAAACAACATTTGCATTTACACTCAAACTTAAGGGAATTTAGCATACAATTAGCTTAGCATGTTTGTTTTTGAGATGAGGGAGGAAACCGGAATACCAGGAGAAAACCCACATAAACTCAGAACAACCAAATTCCACAAATTAAGGACACACCTGGAATCGAACCCTCGATCCCAGAACTGTGAAGCCGTATCGTTAACTACGAATGGGTGAGGATGACATTACAGGCAAATTTCAAGCATATTAATGAGCGCAGTGCAGCCCAGCGGGGTAGTGGTTAGCGCGTCACCCTCAAAGGCTTCTGGGGTCCCGGGTTCAAATCCAGATATGTCCACCTGTGCAGAGTTTGCATGTGTGGGTTTTCTGTGGTATTCTGGTTTTCCTCTCACATCCACAAAAACATGCATGGTAGGCTGGCTGGATGGTGCTCGGACGTTTAGTCGCTGGTCTTTTGGTCGCCGGTCTTTTGGTCGCCGGTCTTTTGGTCGCCGGTCTTTTGGTCGCCGGTCTTTTGTTCGCCGGTCTTCGCCGGTCTTTTGGTCCCCGGTCTTTTGGTCGCCGGTCTTTTGGTCGCTGGTCTTTTGGTCGCTGGTCTTTTGGTCGCCGGTCTTTTGGTCGCCGGTCTTTTGGTCGCCGGTCTTTTGGTCGCCGGCCTTTTGGTCGCCGGTCTTTTGGTCGCCGGTCTTTTGGTCGCCGGTCTTTTGGTCGCCGGTCTTTTGGTCGCCGGTCTTTTGGTCGCCGGTCTTTTGATCGCCGGTCTGTTGGTCGCCGGTCTTTTGGTCGCCGGTCTTTTGGTCGCCGGTCTTTTGGTCGCCGGTCTTTTGGTCGCCGGTCTTTTGGTCGCCGGTCTTTTGGTCGCCGGTCTTTTGGTCGCCGGTCTTTTGGTCGCCGGTCTTTTGGTCGCCGGTCTTTTGGTGACAGAGTTTACTGTTGAAGCCAGCTCTCAAAATTATATTCATGAGAGAGAGTATAATATCTAAGAGAGGGAGAGAGAGTTTGATATCTAAGTACTGTTTAATATTTAAGTACATTTGACCGGCGACCAAACGACCGGCGACCAAACGACCGGCGACCAAACGACTGGCGGCCAAGCGACCGGCGGCCAAACGACCGGCGGCCAAACGACCGGCGACCAAACATCCGGCGACCAAACGACCGGTGACCAAATGACCAGCGATCAAACGACCGGCGACCAAACGACTGGCGACCAAACGACCGGCAACCAAACGACCGGCGGCCAAACGACCGGCGGCCAAACGACCGGCGACCAAACGTCCGGCGACCAAACGACCGGCGACCAAACGACCCGCGACCAAACGACCCGCGACCAAACGACCGGCGACCAAACGACCGGCGACCAAACAATCGGCGACCAAGCGACCTTCGACCAAAAGACCGGCGATCAAATGTCCGGATTGGACAATCGAAGTGAGTATGAATGGTCTTCCGCCTCCTTCTGCCCTGCGATTGGCTAACCACCGATGCAGGGTGTTGTCCCCCAACCTCGTACCTGAAGTCAGCTGGAATGGGCTCCAGCACCCCCCGCAGAAGTGAAGGTAAAGCGATTCGGAAAATGAATGATAACATTCTACACCAATGTAGCATTAAAGTACCGTTTCAACAACATCATTTTGTTAGCTTCTGCCATTTTTTTAAACATAAAAAGTAACCAACTTTTCTTCACTTTTATCTCGACTTCCATCCCAAATCATCACACAGCCAATTCATTTTACAGGAAAGACATTATGAATGTATTGTACACAAACGGATGAGCTTCAAATAAGTTAAAAATAGTCTTCAATCGCACCGTGTAGACAGGAGTAAGAAAATATTTCGTGTTGGCACATCTACGCAAATAGCATTGTCAGACATTGGTCCACTGAAGTCTCAGCTTCGGTGCTTCGAACCCTTTTGTGCTACTCAATGCACGATCAATAGAAATGCAATGGCTGTTGCACTCCTTTGTATTGATTGCGAGTTGTCTGTGGACAAAGTCAATAACCCGAGATGTAACTGAGGACTCGCGGGGTCACGCAATCGTTGCCACAATGCACCTTCGGCGCGAGCCGAGTCGGCCGTTAACAAAAGATTGCATGGCCTGTAAAGTAGTCGATAAGAAATTTAAAATGGCAGCCATAAAATTAAGAGTTAGCTTGTAATATAGACTCAAACCTTATAACCCTGAATGCCAATAAAGTATATGTATAATCGGGACTTTAAAGTTAAATGACATAATGATTCACAAACATTTATAGGCAGACATTATGTGGTTATTATAAAGCAGTGCTTCTCAATTATTTTCTGTTAGGCCCCCCTAGCAAGAAGAAAACTATTCGCCCCCCCCCCCCACTTCCCACCGTGACTATAAATAAAATCATTTTATAAAATTGTACAAAATTGTAAAAGTACAACATTTTATCCTTATTAACATTAAATAAAAGGAAAAAAAGAAAGAAATACAGTCAAACTTACAAAGAATAACTTTATTAAATCTTGTTTTAAGTCTGCAACAGAAAAGATTTAAAGTGCATCAATGCCTGAAATCAAAAATAAATGAGAGCGCCACTGCCAACTACTGTAGTGGATGCGCAATTACACTTTATACTAGTACGGCCAAATAAAATCCTGTTCCCCAGGGTTATACGCGCCCCCCCAGGTATCGCACCACGCCCCCCCAGGGGGGCGCGCCCCATTATTTGAGAAGCACTGTTAAGGATTAAAAGCATGCATTGATATACCGTATTTTCTCGCATTTAAGCCGTATTTTTAACAAAAAATGACTGAATCAAGGCTTATATGTGAGAAAATACGGTATATCAAATAATGACTTAATCAAGGGTATGGCTTATATGCGAACTAGACTTACGGCATTGCAATACTGTTTTTCACCAATAGATGTCGGCAAATAAACATGTACTATTTGTTGGTTATTTTCTGTTTTGCAGTAAGAAAACAACCATTACTGAATGAATTACTAACTTCTGTATAAGATTGACCCTAAAAATGTACTTTTTTATTCATACAGTATCTCAAAAAATACTAGGTGCGATGATTTTTCTGAAGATTTTCCCTTCTAAGGAACACATTTGTACTCCCTATTAAAACCATGAATATTGAGGTAGAAATTGTGAATCAGGGGAGGCTTATACGCGAGAAATTTTAAAATTATACGATTTTAAGGCGATTTTTAAGGCAATATTAAGGGTGTGGCTTATACGCGGGGCGGCTTGTATGCAATAAAATACATTAGTTGATTCTTTAGTTGGATTTTATAAGATTTTTTTTGGAGATGTAGGGTTAAAATGTCCTTGATATGTTTTCCGATCTTTTGCAATAATTTGGATTTTGACTGATGACTGATGATTATGGTAGCTTATCTTAGAAATATCAGGTTTGGTGATTTTTCTGAAGATTTTCCCTCCAAAGTAACACATTTGTACTCCCTATTAAAACCATGAATATTGAAGTAGAAATTGTGAATCAAGGGGCGGCTTATACGTGAGAAATTGTCAAATTCAATAATTTTAAGGCTATTTTCAGGCAATTTTAAGGATGTGGCTTATATTTCATTCGTTAGTTGATTCTTTATTTATATTTTCTAAGATTTTCCCTTTGCAGATGTTTTTTGGGTTAAAATGAAATTTCCATGACTTGTTTTGCGCTTATTTGCAATTGTTTGGATTTTGACTGTAATAGATGGTTATATAATGATAGGTTCATTAATAATTACCCTTCTTTGTAATTATCAATAACTGTAGGCAGACATCTTATTCAATTATTGACATTTAATTAAATAGATTGGATCACAGATAAGAACCTTAAGGGAAGATACATCTTCAAAAGTATCCTCTCGAACAATATTTCGCGTACAGCTTTAAGGCATTTGGATAAAAACAATCACGCCTTCATTTGACCTAACAATCATATAACAATTACATAAAGAAGAAGTGTTATGGAAGTGGCAGAAACAACAGGCAGTTTATGACCTCGAGCCGAACGATAGTAAAAATGATTTAATGATACCACAAAGAAATGAATTACTTCACATATATGTATAATAGTAATACAGAATAAACCCAACATATAAGAACATGTAAATAGCTGTTTTTTAATGAAAAAAGTTGCATAGCTCTTGGATTTTGTTCATTTTCTACTTGATTTTTGACCAGCATGAGTCTTGAGTTCATGGCGAGTACTTCAGTTTGATTCATTATGTATACCAAAGTTTTGCATCTTGTACTTCTGTGTTTAGAGTTTTTAAGTGCATCTACTTTTCTTAAACAGCAGCATGTTTGTGTAAAAAGAATATAAGAAAGTTCAAGAAAATATGCTGACCGTGAAGTAGAGTAATGTAAATCACATACAGATAGAATTGGAAAAGATTAAATATATCGGCTAATTAAGAAAAAGCATGGTCTTTATCTTCTGTAGCCTTAATGATTATTTCTAGAGAAGAAACGTAAAATATTTCAAAGACATAAAACTCCACAAAATATTGAATGTTCATCATTAGTGAATCGTTTAAAGCATTATTCAATGAGTTTACACCATTTTTACACTTTCACTCCTTTAAATGTTGGTTAAATTATTAATAATCCGTCCTGAAAACCACGTATTGATCGATCTCTATTCTGTAATTTGTAAATTTTAGAAAATCTTATTGTGTTAGTCCAAATTGACAGTAATCTTGTTAGTATCGTTTTGTGTCCAACCTGAAAAATGAAGGCTGTAGCACATATATATTTTCATGAACAGTCTTTTTACAGGCAAATTATTCTCCAAGGCCATATGGGACTTCACGCCGACACTCTTCGGCACCCCCGCGGATTGCTGGGCATAGCTATCTAGTCACAGAACACAGATGTTGGGCAGTAATTGGCAAATCAAGATCAAAATGCTACAGGTAACACTAAATCCATACAAATCGGCTTTAAATTAACAGTAATAAAAAAGAACTACTGCTTGATATACCGTATTTTCACGACTATAAGGCGCACCGCATTATAAGGCGCAGCCTCAATGAATGACATTTTTTCCATGTATAAGGCGCACTGTATTATAAGGCGCACTGTATTATAAGGCGCACTATATTATAAGGCGCACTGTATTATAAGGTGCACCGCATTATAAGGCGCACCGCATTGTAAGGCGCAGCCTCAATGAATGACATTTTTCCACATATAAGGCGCACTGTATTATAAGGCGCACTGTATTATAAGGCGCACTGTATTATAAGGCGCACTGTATTGTAAGGCGCACTGTCTATTTTGGAGGAAATTTAAGACTTTTAAGTGCGCCTTATAGTTGTGAAAATATGGTAATTGCTATTGACTTCCAGGTATGAAGCACTTACTCGCTACACAGTCACCTCTAGAGCCAGCCATTGTTGATGTTTTGGATTATTTTGGTATAAAATCTTGCAGTGGGGTAGGAGCTATATGATGGAAGATTTTGTAAACTAAGATGGCATCTGCATATTTAACAGTATTGTTTCAGTTCAGGCGTTTGTGTTTTATTAATATCCGACAGTGGTGGTTTTTCGTTTTTGGTTTTCTGTTTTTTCCACATATAAGGCGCACTGGATTATAAGGCGCACTGTCTATTTTGGAGAAAATTTAAGACTTTTAAGTGTTCCTTATAGTCGTGAAAATACGCTAATAAATCCAGCTGAGGCTCCATAGAAGAATTGCGGTATACTACCTGAGGATATGATGTGCTAGATAGAAGAATAGTGGTACCTCTACTTACAAATTTCATTGATTTCAGAAGTGGTTGCATAACGTGGAATATTTCCAGGAAAAAAAACAACTAAAAAAACCCGCCTGATTTCATGCTGGCACTTCTGCATCGCCGATAAAAATCCGCTCTGGCCGCACATAGCGTGAAAACACTGCGCGTTAGATTCCACTTCTCATATGCAAATATTTCCCTGCACCCTTTCTACAGCTTTATCTTCAGTTTGAAGGATGGCACCATAAATATTGCCACCAGTGCAGAGTAATTATTTAAGTAAGCATAAAGTTTGCATAAAGGCTGAGTCACTTGAAGTGTCATGTAGTGTAAAGGCCTCATATTTCATTAGCCAAGGCTAATTCACCCAACTGACATTTTTCAATGGAGGTAAGCCACATGAAAAACATAATTCACAAATTCAATGAAAATTACGGCCGTGTCGCTGTCATTCCCCAGTAAGGATGTCTTGATACGGGGTGTCGTGGTATTTTTAAGCACCTTGTTTGTTAGCGGCCGTATCTTCCGCACTATAAGCTCAAGTAAAAGACTTCAATTATCTCAAAAACAAGCAGGTTGCCTAATAATCCAACTCTAGTCCTAAAGAGCCGACTATAAGGCGCACCGCATTGTAAGGCGCACCCTCAATAAATGACATTTTTTCCATATATAAGGCGCACTGTATTATAAGGCGCACCGTCTATTTTGGAGAAAATTTAAGACTTTTGAGTGCGCCTTATAGTCGTGAAAATACGGTAATTGCTATTGACTTCCAGGCACTCACTACTTTACAGTCACCTCTAGAGCCGGCCATTGTTGATGTTTTGGATTTTTTTTGTATAAAATCTTGCACTGTGGGAGGAGCTATATGATGGATGATGTTGTAAACTAAGATGGCATCTGCATATTTAACAGTATTGTTTCAGTTTAGGCATTTGTTTTTTTTTTTAATATCAGACAGTGGTGGTTTTTCATTTTTGTTTTTCTGTTTTTTACCATATATAAGGCGCACTGGATTATAAGGCGCACTGTCTTTTTTGGAGAAAATTTAAGACTTTTGAGTGCGCCTTATAGTCGTGAGAATACGGTAATTGCTATTGACTTCCAGGTGTGAAGCACTCACTCACTACGCAGTCACCTCTAGAGCCAGCCATTGTTGATGTTTTGGATTTTTTGGTATAAAATCTTGCAGTGGGAGAGGAGCTATATGATGGAAGATTTTGTAAACTAAGATGGCATTTGCATATTTAACAGTATTGTTTCAGTTTAGGCATTTGTGTGTTTTTTTTAATATCCGACAGTGGTGGTTTTTCATTTTTGGTTTTCGTTTTTTTCCATATATAAGGCGCACTGGATTATAAGGCGCACTGTCTATTTTGGAGAAAATTTAAGACTTTTAAGTGCGCCTTATAGTCGTGAAAATACGGTACTGAAAAATCATCATCAGATAATAATTCTCACGTACAAGCATTTAATAAGTTATTGGATTTTTTGATGATTGCGCTTTCCCCAAGTGAGCATCTTTCCAAACTTTTTCTCGCCACTTCACTTCTCCCCTGAGCAATCAAAAACGAGAAGGTCATGGTTTTGTCTTTTTTGTTCCTCACAAGATATATATTCATCACTCGCCTGCAAAAAATCATTACCAATGGCACCATGTCACCACAGAAAAGCCATAAAAACCTTCCTTAAGAGCGACAGGAACCGAAAATGTCAGTCTGACAGCCCCCAAATCCCAAATATATAAGAATAGTCTCTAAAAAATGGTCTTTCAGTAGGACTTAAACTGAGTTGTGATGATAAATCATGTTGGGTTGCTAGTTGGCTTCTCAGAATGGGAATAATTTTCACAGTTGGGAATCCTCTTTGAATTTGTTTTGGTTTGTATTTTAGTCTTTATAACGTCCTTGAACGAATCATCGATTTTTTTTTACTTGAGTTGACAGAATTACTTCAATTTTTCTTCTTAAATTACATTGAATTGTGTCATTTTGTGAGAAATAGTATTTTCTGGCCAATTTTCTTTTGTTGTTGACTTCACATGTTCTTCGAAAATTCTAGAAGTAATCAGGCTTCAGTTTTGCCAAAAAAATAACTCATCTTCCCCCAAAAAATGTGATTTACAGGAGCAATATCCAAGATTTGGACTTTAATTATTCATTAAAAGACCTTACTATTTGAGAGATATTAACAAAAAAACATTTTTGGGGAAATGGTTCTAAAACGGTTGTCTAATTGGATTGGATAACTTTATTCATCCCGTATTTTTCCATATATAAGGCGCACTGTATTATAGGGCGCACTGTATTATAAGGCGCACTGTATTATAAGGCGCACTCCCTATTTTGGAGAAAATGTAAGACTTTTAAGTGCGCCTTATAGTCGTGAAAATACGGTAGTTGCTATTGACTTCCAGGTATGAAGCACTCACTACTTTACAGTCACCTCTAGAGCCAGCCATTGTTGATGTCTTGGATTTTTTTGTATAAAATCTTGCAGTGGGGGAGGAGCTATATGATGGAAGATTTTGTAAACGAAGATGGCATCTGCATATTTAACAGTATTGTTTCAGTTCAGGCGTTTGTGTTTTTTTAATATCCGACAGTGGTGGTGTTTCGTTTTTGGTTTTCTGTTTTTTCCATATATAAGGCGCACTGGATTATAAGGCGCACTGTCTATTTCGGAAGAAATGTAAGACTTTTAAGTGCGCCTTATAGTCGTGAAAATACGGTATACTGAAAGTATAGAGTTGAAGCCAAAATTACAGTTTTGCTTCTCTCTACTGACCTTGTTGTGCTTTTTTTGGCCAGAGGGGGCACAAGTGTAACAAGGCAAACACACCAATTAAAAGCAACTAAGCATTTATTGAATTTCAGCTTCTTGGCAATTATAGTATTTTGCTCTGCTTTGCACTTTGTACACAAGGGGCCAAAAGAATATCCTCTTTTGAAAAGAAAACAGAAAAAACAAAACAATAAACAATGGCTTCTCCGACTTTGGGATCAATTACATATCTCGACACAACTAAAGAGTCCCTTGAACGGTTGTTGTGGTTTACAGAATGCTAACAATTTGTTGGTTTTCTAATGAATGGTTTCCAGGCAGAAGCAGTTTTTAATTGCGTGTTTTGATGGGTTTTTTTTCACCATTGAAAACCAATGGGATTTTATAAAAAGGGGGACTCATTTACTTTATTTGTTTACTACATTGTTTGGCTTTTGAGGAGTATTAGATTGAGGTTAAATTAGGCACTGCGGGCTTGTCAGGAATAACTCACGATTACTTTTGCTCTCGCTTAATTGCAAAAAAAGCAAATAGCAGGGGAGGAAACTTGGATGAATTAATTAAACCCATATCACACATAACTTGATATGTATGGCACATATGATAATAACAAGGAGGAAATTACCGAAAGACGATAAAAAGCTAGCATGAAAACATAAGAAAAGGCAATATGTTTCTGTCTAATCTGTTTTTTGATGACTTTATTGTATGTTATATGTTTTTTTGATTATTTCAAATTGTGTTAAACTCTGTATAAGAACTTTTGTATGGGATTTTTTTATGTACGTTTTTTTTGTAAATCTAGTTTTACCTAATTTCAGCTCTCTCAGGTTGTTTTGGTCACTGGTAGTAGACAAAAACATTATCGCCGACTGCTAATAGTATTCTTATGCTTTAAACATGATATGGGCAAGTATAGCGTGTCAGCAAGCAATGTACCCAAACAGTCAAGTTTCTGAAGATCTGTATTTTTAAATCTTATTATCTGCTGCTGTCAATGATAGATTTCACTTAAAGTGGCAGTAGATGCTCATTTTTTCAGTGCCATAGACGTCCAATCCATTTTGACCGGAATGTTTGGTCATTCAAAATGGATTGGCACCCTCATAGGCGGCCAGTAAGTTAACTTTTTGGGACCAAAATAAACTCATACCTGTCAATTTATACATTTTTCTTGTATTTTATACGATTTTTGATCATTTCAAATTGTGTACACCGTATAACAACTTTTGTACAGGATGTTTATTAATATGTTTTTTTGTAAAACCGTTCTCGTTGTACCCATTTTGGCTCTACTCTGGATCGTCTTGGTCACTGGTAGCAGACGAAAACGTCATTTTGGACTGCTAATATTGTCATGCTTTAAGCATAATATGCACACACACATTCTCCTTTCACACATCAGCCATTTCACTATATACATATAGCGTGTCAGCAAGCAATGTACCCAAACAGTCAAGCTGTCAGCGTCATAAAGCGACATCTACAGAATCTTAAATTTAGGGCATACGGAATCGAATTTCCGATACAGATCTTGATTTTGTTCCCCCTTTCCAACATTTGCAATTATCATACCTGTCAACTTATATGTTTTTCCCATATTTTATAAGTTTTTTCATCATTTCAAATTGTGTATGCTGTATAACAACTTTTGTACGGGATTTTTTTTAAAGTACAGATGTGTGAGAATGATCTAGTTTTAGCCATTTCGGCTGTAATCCGGATCGTCTTGGTCACTGGTAGTAGACGAAAACTTCATCGTGGGCTGCTAATATTGTCATGTTAATAGCATGATATACATGATGTACGCATGCAGATTCCCCTTTCACACGCCCACCCTTTTCACTACATAAATATAGCGCATCAGCAATAGACAGTGCGCCTTATAATCCAGTGTGCCTCATATATGAAAAAAACTGAAAGCCAAAACGAAAAACCACCACTGTCGGATATGAAAAAACACAAACGCCTGAACTGAAACAATTCTGTTAAATATGCAGATCTTAGTTTACAAAATCTTCCATCATATAGCTCCTCCCCCACTGCAAGATTTTATCCAAAAAAATCCAAAACATCAACAATGGCTGGCTCTAGAGGTGACTGTAAAGTAGTGAGTGCTTCATACCTGGAAGTCAATAGCAATTACCGTATTTTCATGACTATAGGGCGCACTTAAAAGTTTTAAATTTTCTCCAAAATAGACATTACGCCTTATAATCCAGTGCGCCTTATATATGGAAAAAACAGAAAACCAAAAACGAAAAACCACCACTGTCAGATATTAAAAAAACACAAACGCCTGAACTGAAACAATACTGTTAAATATGCAGATGTCATCTTAGTTTACAAAATCTTCCATCATATAGCTCCTCCCCCACTGCAAGATTTTACACTAAAAAAATCCAAAACATCAACAATGGCTGGCTCTAGAGGTGACTGTGTAGTGAGTGCTTCATACCTGGAAGTCAATAGCAATTGCCGTATTTTCACCACTATAAGGCGCACTTAAAAGTCTTAAATTTTCTCCAAAATAGACAGTGCGCCTTATAACACAGTGCGCCTTATATATAGAAAAAATGTCATTCATTGAGGGTGCGCCTTATAGTCGTGAAAATATGGCAAATTAACTTTTAGGGCCGGAAATAAAACCCAAAACTTTGAGACCTACGCAGTAGAAACTGATGTTTAAACAAAATACTTCAATTATTTATTACAAGTTATACAAATTAAATTGGGTCATGCACGGTTAGTGCAGTAGATGACACATTAACTGCGAAATATGAAATGTATGAGCTTTCCATGAGTTGAAAATGAAACTGTTATGTGGCAACGGGCAATATTGCATAACATGTTTGTTTGATATCTAGATGTTGCACTTTTTTTAAGCTTTAACAGTCATTTGTGGCTTTGCAGCAGCAGCAGCCTGGCTGTTCGGCTTTCTGGGTGCCAGTGACAGTCTGCGTTGCTGACTCATCTTACCTCCCCTCTCCGTTCACCAGCTTAATTTTACACTAAATCCACTGCAAGCTGGTGTGTCACATTCAAGTGTCTGTCTTCTTTGAAAATGTCCATATTTTTTGGGTCGTGGTCAGTTTGGAGATGGCTGAAAAATATGAGAGTTTTCTGGTTTGATGGGGGAATAATTTCAAAACATTTTTTTAATTAAAATTGGTCAGTTTTCGAAAATAGCAAGAGATTTTTCACTTTTTCAAACTGTTGCCAGTTGTGTTGACATAATGACTTAGTAGTATTTTTTTTACCCAAATTTAGTCGAAACTACTTTATTGAACTTCTATAGTATACGTATATGTATAAAATTTAAAAATTGACTTTTTTTATCTGGTCCTTATTTTCATATCCAATCAATTGATTCTAAATAAAATAATCTGTTTGTGTATAACAAAACGTGTAATAATTAATGTAATATATAAAATAAAAATAAATTTAAAAAATCATGTGGTCCATATTTTTTTATATCCAATCAAATAATTCTAAACAATATCATATTTTTGTATATAACAAAACCTGTAAAAATAATGTAATGTATAAAATAAAAAAAGAAAAATCATATGATCCTATTTTTATATATTCTAACCAAAATCATGTTTGTATATAACAAAACCTGTAATAATTAATGTAATATATACATTAAAAAATAAAAATAATTTCAGGTTGTCCTTATTTTTATGTCAAATCAATTAATTCTAACCAAAATCATCTATTTGTGTATAACAAAATCTGTAATAATTAATGTAATATATAAAATAAAATTTAAAAAATCACCTGGTCCTTATTTTTATATCCAATCAATTAATTCTAACCAAAATCATCGGTTTGTATATAACAAAACCTGTACTAATTAATGTAATACATAAAATAAAAATAAAACATTTTCACATTGTCCTTATTTTTATTTCCAATAAATTAATTCTAACGAAAATCATATTTGTATATAACAAAACTTGTAATAATTAATGTAATGTATAAAATGAAAAAATAAAAAAATCATATGATCCTATTTTTATATCCAATCAATAACCCAAAATCATGTTTATGTATGAAAAAATCGGTAATAATTCATGTAATATATAAAATTAAAATAAAATAAAAATTTCATATGGTCCTTATTTTTATATCCAATCAATTAATTCTAACCAAAATCTTCTGTTTGTGTATAACAAAATCTGTAATAATTAATGAAATAGATAAAATAAAATAATGTGGTCCTTATTTCAATATCCAATCAATTAATTCTAACCAAAATCATCTTTTTGTATATAACAAAACCTGTAATAATTCATGTAAAATATAAAATAAAAAATAAAAAATTCATGTGGTTCTTATTTTTATATCCAATCAATTAATTCTAACTAAAATCATCTGTTAGTGTATAACAAAACTTGTAATAATTAATGTAATATATAAAATAAATAATCATGTGGTAATTATGTTTATATCCAACCAATTAATTCTAACCAAAATCATATTTTAGTGTATCACAAAACCTGCAATAATTAATGTAATAATAAATAATAATAAAAAGTCCTTTTGTGCCCTGCGATTGGCTGGCTACTTATTCAGGTTTCCCTTAAATAGCTTGGCTAGGCTCCAGCACCTCCATAAAATATACAAAGGAATATTTGACCTATCCAATTATGTTTATGCGTCATCATAATTCAGAGAAAAAAATGGACTTAGACAGATGGCAAAAGGTTAACGAAATTGTCATTTAAATGACATTTAACAATACACTTCCATAAAATGTCGCCGTTATAAAACACAGTAGCGCTACAGTTGGAAAATGCTCATCCATATTATTGTGATATTTTTGTTTAGACGTGCTTTTACTTGTGCGACAAAGCAGTGGAGTAGGCACCGATGACTGATGCGTCCATTATTTTCCCCTGTAATGGCACCCGTGGGAATTAATAGACAGTCTTGGTGTATAGTGCAACATAACCCTTCATTTTGTCTCCATGATTAGCCGGCGAGTTTGCAATCAATCACATTCCCACTTTTTTTATTAAAATTAAATTATAAGGGCTGCCCCAGTGGATGAGTGGTTAGGGTGTCGGCCTCACAGTGGAAAACCTGGGTTCAAATCCAGGTTGGTTCACCTGTGTGGAGTTTGCATGTTCTTACCGAGGCCTGCGTGGGTTTTCTCCGGGTACTTCGGTTTCTTCACACATTTAAAAGAGATGCATGGTAGGCTGATTGGACGCTCTAAATTGCCCGTAGCTACGAGTGATTGGTTGTTTGTCTCCTTGTGTTCTATAATTGACGTCTTAGTCAGCTGGGATAGGCTCCAGCACCCCGCCGTGACCCTACTGAGGATAAATCCGTTCAGAAAATAAGATGAAGTTATAGACTGATTGCAGGATTCGACTTAAAAGCATATGACATCGAACAATGTCACTGTCAACAAAATGTATTCCTTGCTAAATAAATACCGTATTTTAATAAGTAAATAATAAGCCACACCTGAGTATAAGTCGCACTAAGCAAATAAACGAACCATCTCCAAACTTTTAATTTTCATTGAGAAACCATTGTAGACAAAAGATTCATTTTCCGAACCGCTTATCCTCCCAAGGGTCACTAGGGGTGCTGGAGCCTATCCCAGCCAATTACAGGCACTAGGCAGGGAACACCCTGAATCGGTGGCCAGCCAATCACAGGGCACATGGAGATAAATGTCCAATCCTAGCTAGGGAGCGATATAAGGTACCGTATTTTCACGACTATAAGGCGCACCGCATTATAACACAATAAATGATTTTTTCCATATATAAAGCGCACTGTCTATTTTGGAGAAAATTTAAGACTTTTAAGTGTGCCTTATAGTCGTGAAAATATGGTAATTGCTATTGACTTCCAGGTATGAAGCACTCACTCCTCTAGAGCCAGCCATTAATGATTCTTTGGATTTTTTGTATAAAATCTTGCAGCGGGGGAGGAGCTATATGATGGGAGATTTTGTAAACTAAGATGGCATCTGCATATTTAACAGTATTGTTTCAGTTCAGGCGTTTGTGTTTTTTTAACATCCGACAGTGGTGGTTTTTCGTTTTTGGTTTTCTGTTTTTTTCCATATATAAGGCGCACTGTCTATTTTGGAGAAAATGTAAGACTTTTAAGTGCGCCTTATAGTCGTGAAAATACGGTACTCCGTTAACCTAGCATGCATGTTTTTGGGGATATGGGAGTACCCAGAGAAAACCCACACAAACCCAATCAAAACATCGAAACTCCACACAGTGAAGACCCACCGAGGATCGATCCCAGAACTATGAAGCCACTTGGGCCACCCCTATATGTACACAAGTTAAATAACCCCATTCAACCAGACCAGATGATTAATTGGAAGAAGCACAAAAGTTCAGCCTAATCGCACCACCCAGATGACTTGGCATAGGTTCGAATCCCCCCTGCCATGGATGGATGAGTGCCCAACTCGCGACCCAAACACCCATAATACCCCAAAACCCACCATCCCACACACATACATACATTCTCGTCCATCCTACCTGAATCCCTGGTGCTAGCCCCCCTAAAAAAAAAAAGTATGGTGCTATTCTAGGACCGAAGTAACAATCAACATCGTTAGCCTCACTTTTCCCCTCTGGGTCAGACATAGAAAATAACTTTTCCTTTCCACTGGCATCTGCAGATACCCGGCTAAATGAAGACATACAACCTCTAGGTCTGGCGGCGAATTCAAGGTAACCTCTACTGTCAGCTCGTATTTGCAAACGCCGCCTGTCCAGGGCACGGAAGACCAGACAATAATTTGGCATGGAGATAATGCTGTAACTTTAGTATATTCATAAATGATACTTAATCTGAGGTCAGGTTCACAAGTTGATTCTCAAAGGGGGGTTTCCAACTATGTTAGATGTTTAAGGGGGATGTCAGAAGCTAGCAGATACTCACTTCTTCGCATAGAGTCTTCGAAATTTTACTTGTATGATACAATATTTAGATTAATCTTGTTTAAGCATTAGTAAGTTTAAAAGGAAAATGTCAGAAATGCATTTAAGTAATTTGTCAGTGTTTAAGATAAGGGTCTCAAACTCGAGTTGGTTCGCGCGCCGCATTAACGTCAACTCGATTTTATGTGGGCTGGATCATTTTAGATAGAATATTTAGATATATTTTTTTTTTATAAATGGTTTTAGATATAATATTTAGATTTTTTTTTATAAATGGATTAAATGAATTGGACTAAAGTCCCTGAATATTATTTTTCTTTTTTTTAAATATAATTTTAGAGTTTACAAAATTATTTTTGAACTAAAAACTAAGAAAAAACCATTTTAGATATAATAATTCGATTTTTTTTTTAATAAATGGATTAAAAGAACTGGATTAAAAGCCCTGAATATTCATTTTTTATAGATCTAAAACAATGTTTATTTTATCTTTTTTTAAATATATTTTTAGATTTTACAAAATGATTTTTGAACTAAAAACACAGAAAAAAATTGATTAAAAAATTATAATTATTGATTTAAAAGGGGTAAAATCAGGAAATGTAACATACATCTATACTCTTCATTTGAATTTAATCCTAAAACAGAAAGTCGCCACTCATGATTTACTTTTTCTGGCCACACAAAATGATGCGGCGGGCCAAATTTGGCCCCCGGGCCGCTACTTTGACACCTGTGGTGTAACCTTAGTCTAAGTCTGCAAAAAGTCCCCGCCTTGTGGACTTCCTGAGTGTGGCTCCAGTTTCTTATCTAGGTCTACCATGTCTGCCTTGCTATTGCAACCAAGAAATTTCCCGCATACGGGATAAAATAAAGTTCTAATTTAATCTAATCTGGACCCAAATGCAGGGCTGCAATCAAGGGGACAAGCACATGGACACTATTTTAAGACCGCCTTTGGTTCTTCAACTAATTCTCAAGTAAATTTAGTTTTTTAACGACTCTTTATAAATAAATAAAAACCCTTTGGATGTTGCTTTAAGGTAGAAAAAGTATAGGATAAACAAACAGTGGTATAAATAAGAAAAATGTAGTTGTCAATTACCACGATTTAATTTGTATGAAGCTGTCTGTCCTCTGAAGCAAGTAGCCAACTATAAAATATGATATTAGATTACCTGAAGTCTGATGTATGAAGCCCTAATGTATTGATATCGCTGTAGTCCATTAGATGGTATCGACATCTTTCTAATGAATAGACATGAAGTACATTAGGAGTAAAAGTGACTAAGTGTGGCAATAATGAACTGAAGTGCAAATGTGAAACACTGTGCAATGTCTTCATCATATGACGGACAACAATAATTTCAATGACTCGACCACGCGTAGAATTTACTGAGTATAGTGTGAAGATATACTGAGTCATAGCCACATAATGAAAAGTTCAAAATAACTCGACAATTGAACAATCATTCTCGATTTAGCTGTATTTTAAATTGGACAGGGCTTTTAAAGACTTACCGTATTTTCACGACTATAAGGCGCACTTAAAAGTCTTAAATTTTCTCCAAAATAGACAGAGCGCCTTATAATCCAGTGCGCCTTATATATGGAAAAAAATAAAATGTAATAAAACATTGAGGGTGCGCCTTATAATGTGATGCGCCTTATAATGTGGTGCGCCTTATATATGGAAATTACGGTATTTAGCTTCTACAGTCAAGTATGAAATAGAATAAGGCTGGGAAACAACAAAATCTGTACTGACACTGATAAATGCAAAAAATATATTGAATAAACAATAGTACTTCAACCAATAGTGGCCTCCACGCAGAATAAAACCAAAAAAATCCCCCCAAAAAAACGTACCGTATTTTCACGACTCTAAGGAGCACTTAAGTCTTAGATTTTTCTCCGAAATAGACAGGGCGCCTTATAATCCAGTGCGCCTTATATATGGAAAGAAATTAAAATGTGTCATTCATTGAGGTTGCACCTTATAGTGCAGTGCGCCTTATAGTGCAGTGCGCCTTATAGTGCAGTGCACCTTATAGTGCAGCACGCCTTATAGTCGTGAAAATACGGTCGTTTTATAATCAGTATTTGAAAGTAAACTTGCAAAGATTGAATTTAGAACTCTATTGCTAGGCAATGGCTTTCTTAAAGTGGTATGATAAATAACATTGAGTTTAGTAATGAAAATATCCTCATCGCAGGGGTGCCGTAGCCTACCAATAGAACAAGGGTGTCAGATTCAGGTTGGTTCACGGGCCGCATTAACGTCAACTCAATTTTATGTGGGCTGGACCATTTTAGATATCATATTTAGATTTTTTTTTATATAAATGGATTAAAAGAACTGGTTTAAAAGCCCCGATTTTCAGTTTTTTTTATAGATCTAAAACAATGTTTATTTTAGCTTTTTTTATTTATATTTTTAGATTTTACAAAATGATTTTTGAACTAAAAACACAGACAAAAAATGATAAAAAAATTATAATTATTGATTTAAAAGGGGTAAAATCAGGAAATTTAACATACATCTATACTCTTCATTTTAATTTGATCCTAAAACAAAATCGGCACTCATGATTTACTTTCCCGGGCCGCACAAAATGATGCGCCGGACCAGATTTGGCACCCGGGCCACCACTTTGACACCTGTGCAATAAAGTGTTCAACCAGCTAACCTAGCCTGCATATTTTTAGGCATGTGGTACCTGGAGAAAACCCATGCAAGCCCATGGAAAACATGTAAACTCCACACAGAAAAGGTCCGGAAATGGATTGAACCCTTGAACTCAGAACTTTGAGACCAACTTGTTAAAAACAGACCTTGCAAATGAATATTAAATGAGGGTTATACAACATTGCAATTTACATTAAAAGTCTCTTTATAATTAGAAAGAAAAAAACAGACCTACTTGCTTTAACAGCATGTACGTGAATGGAATGTACATACATGAACTTAATGGTATGTTGCTCGATTCATTATCATATCATTTATTATGGGAACCTTTTCAAGTGCATACACAGACTCTGTAAATTGCTGAAGTCTTTTCATTTCGAGTCGTGTTCTTTATTGGCCTCAATTAAAATGGCAGTGAACTACATTCTTGACCTGCTTAGTCTAGTAACCTGTTTTTTTGTGTTGAATGCACCAAATATTAACTGGGTTAAAATGAAACACACATTTTTTGTCCATATACACATTTATCTTTGTTTTATGAACCAAATCAGCCAAAAAGTTGCATTCGTTTAGGGGATAAATAACGATTTTGAACACAGTTTCGTACTATTAAATAGAATTTTGGTAAGTTAAAACTTCAATATGCTCAAAAAGGGAAAGAAAACTGAAGACAACATGTGTCAACATGTGTCAAAGTGGCGGCCCGGGGGCCAAATCTGGCCCGTCGCATCGTTTTGTGTGGCCCGGGAACGTAAATCATGAGTGGCGACTTTCTGTTTTAGGATCAAATTAAAATGAAGAGTATAGATGGATATTAAATTTCCTGATTTTCCCTCTTTTAAATCAATAATTGAAATTTTTAATCATTTTTTCTGTTTTTAGTTAAAAAATAATTTTGTAAAATCTAAAAATGTATTTAAAAAAGCTAAAATAAAGATTGTTTAAGATCTATAAAAAAACGGAATATTCTGGGATTTTAATCCACTTCTTTTAATCCATTCATAAGAAAAAATAAATAAATATTACATCTAAAATGATCCGGCCAACGTGAAATAAAGTTGACAATAAAGCGGCCTGCAAACCAACCCGAGTCATGGACTCTAAAAACTATTATTTTCTAATAAAATATCAAGTTTGAGTCATCATTTTCATAAAATTGTGTTTTGGTATTTTTTTACTCACGCATGAAGCACGTTCATTTAAAAAGCACATTCATTCATTCATTTTCTGAACCACTTTATCCTCAATAGGGTCACTAGGGGTGCTGTAGCCTATCCCAGCTGACTTTAAACCAGAAGCACAGCATGAGATGGGAAACCAATCATAGCTAAGGGCATTTAAGAGTGTCCAATCAGCCTACCATGCATGTTTGGAGAATGTGGGAGGAAATTGGAGTACCCGGAGAAAACCTACGCAGGCCCGGGATAACATGCAAACTCCATACAGGTAGACAGATCTAGATTTGAACCCAGCTATGAGGCTAACCACTCACCCACTGGACCACTCTTAAAAATAACACAATTACATTGAAATCAAATATTTATATTAGCAAAACAACTTCGATTTTCGAACATATAATAAACTGTTGTATTAACTGTTGCATTATAAGGCGCACCCTCAATGAATGACATTTTTCCATATATAAGCCGCACTGTATTATAAAGCGCACTGTCTATTTTGAAAGAAAATTTAAGACTTTTAAGTGCGCCTTATAGTGGTGAAAACACGGTAATTGCTATTGACTTCCAGGTATGAAGCACTCACTCACTACACAGTCACCTCTAGAGCCAGCCATTGTTGATGTTTTGGATTTTTTGGTATAAAATCTTGCAGTGGGGGAGGAGCTATATGATGAAAGATTTTGTAAACTAAGATGGCATCTGCATATTTAACACTATTGTTTCAGTTCAGGCGTTTGTGTTTTTTTAATATCCGAAAGTGGTGGTTTTTCGTTTTTGGTTTTCTGTTTTTTTCATATATAAGGCACAGTGGATCATAAGGCGCACTGTCTATTTCGGAGAAAATTTAAGACTTTTAAGTGCGCCTTATAGTCCTGAAAATACGGTACATTTGTTGTTGTTTATAGACTTTTCAAACATGTTTCTAAACGCAAAAAAACAGACACTCCCAAGTAGAATTTATCTGGGTCACATGACAATGGTGTCTTAAAAGCAGATTGAAGTCAAGAGAATCATTGAAAATGAAGAACAATTCAACATGATGTCACTTATACTTCTTTGCAGTAAATTGGATTTGAAAGCTCTCCACTAAAAAAAAAAAAGAAAAGCAAGATTTAGGTTTGGTAAAAAAAAAAAAAACACCATCCCGAATCCTCTCACCAATTCACTTTCGTCTCAAGTAGTAACGCCAGCTGGTTGCTGATAGTATTGTTAACTTGCATCACACTAAGAAACAATGACTTGTCTGCATCTTCCAAGTCGTTATACGGGTAGTTTCCTTCAAGAAAATACCGCTTTTGTGTCTTTTTTTTAAGCTTAAAAGACACACTACCAATTTCCCCGACTTTATAGGACAGTCAACACAGTGAAACAAGCTTAAATAGTAGATTTCACACTTCGACTCTGCTCTGTGTCGATATTTCTTTTTCCTTAAATGCTTTCTACCCGTCTACCGATCCCTACCAACAACTCATTCCTTCTAACCCTTCTTTTCCTATGACAACCGTATGGGTGTCCTTTGGGAGGCAATTAGGAAATAACTCAACAAATACACACATATATATACACACAGTCTCTATAGAAAAACAAGACTTTAAACACTCTTACTCTTGTTGGATTCCGATAGCAACAGGGCTAGAAGTCAGTAGGTGACGTAGCCATCATCCTTGGGGGACAGAAAATGCAGAAAATGCTACTTTGGTTAGCACCAAACATTCAAGTAAAATAGGTCCCATGTGACAGTTTTACAATCATTTTGCTGTATGTCTTCAGCTGTCTTGCAAAAGACAATACACATCCCGGCTTCCAGCCTACTGCCCTTTACAGGGCCATAACAGCCAAGACAAACTCAAGAACAATTTCGAGCAGTCACCATACTCAACTCGAGCTCTCCGCAGGTGTCAAAGTGGCGGCCCGGGGGCCAAATTTGGCCCGCCACATCATTTTGTGTGGCCCGGGAAAGTAAATCATGAGTGCCGACTTTCTGTTCTAGGATCAAATTAAGATGAATAGTATAGATATATATTATATATATATATATATATATATATATATATATATATATATATATATATATATATATATATATATATATATATATATATATATATATATATATATATATATATATATATATATATATATATATATATATATATATATATATATATATATATATATATATATATATATATATATATATATATATATATATATATATACATATATATATATACTATATATATATATACATATATACTATATATATATATATATATATATATATATATATATATATATATATATATATATATATATATATATATATATATATATATATATATATATATATATATATATATATATATATATATATATATATATATATATATATATATATATATATATATATATATATATATATATATATATATATATATATATATATATATATATATATATATATATATATATATATATATATATATATATATATATATATATATATATATATATATATATATATATATATATATATATATATATATATATATATATATATATATATATATATATATATATATATATATATATATATATATATATATATATATATATATATATATATATATATATATATATATATATATATATATATATATATATATATATATATATATATATATATATATATATATATATATATATATATATATATATATATATATATATATATATATATATATATATATATATATATATATATATATATATATATATATATATATATATATATATATATATATATATATATATATATATATATATATATATATATATATATATATATATATATATATATATATATATATATATATATATATATATATATATATATATATATATATATATATATATATATATATATATATATATATATATATATATATATATATATATATATATATATATATATATATATATATATATATATATATATATATATATATATATATATATATATATATATATATATAATACTATATATATATATATATATATATATATATATTGCTTTAGATCTATAAAAACAATTTTATCTGTTTTTAGTTCGAAAATCATTTTCTAAAATTTAAAAATATATATAAAAAAGCTAAAATAAACATTGCTTTAGATCTATAAAAAACAATTTTATCTGTTTTTAGTTCAAAAATCATTTTCTAAAATCTAAAAATATATTTAAAAAAGCTAAGATAAACATTGCTTTAGATCTATAAAAAACTGAATATTCAGGGATTTTAATCCAGTTCTTTTAATCCATTTATAAAAAAAAAATGTTATATCTAAAATGGTCCGGCCCACATAAAACCGAGTTTACACTTAACATAATCGATTTTAATGTCTATGAATAAAATTCAAGAAAAAATCATATCTTGCATAAAACATGGAAAAAAAACTCACTTACCTAGGGATGACACACTTCCTGGTTGTACTGCTCACATGACTTCCCTTTTGAATTTGTCTATGTGCAGGCAACACCGTTAGTATCTCAGAAATACAACGTACGATGATTTTTCTTAAGATTTCCCCTTCAAAGTAACACAGTTGTGCTCCTAAAAATTGTAAAATTCAACCATTTTAAGGCCATTTTAAGAGAACGGCTTATACATGAAGGCGGCTAATATGCTAGAAAATACAGTACTTATTTATTATATTAACCACTTATTGATTATTTATCTATCTCTACCATATATGGATTATATATTTGTCTGTTTGTTTGTTGTTGTTATTTCTGCACTTTTTGGTGAAAGCTTTGAATCTCATTATACTGATATAATGACAATTCAATTCAATTCAAAAAGTAGCTTGCAAAAAAGACAACATAAAAGCGTATTTCAGCGAGAGGAAGACAAAGTCGCTTTCCTTTCCCTTAAGCACTTTATTCACATGGAAGACGAGTATATTTTTGGCTTTTTCCGACTGTTCCGTAGGCAAGTAAACAGTACCCTAGGATAAATCCTTCGTAAAAGCACTTGGTGGTTATTTTAGTTTGGAAAAATACATTGCCCTCTAGCTTGATCCCACAGTGTCCTTAATCAAGATGTCTGGTCATTTTGTGCATACCCAGCATGCTATTAATGACCTTCTTAAACTACTTTCTGAGGGGTATATTATGGTAAAACCCCATCCATTACTTTCCTGAGTCCCCTTGACCCACAAACAAATCTAGATTGCAATAAATCTGGCATATACTTTATAGTTCTGGACTAGAAAATACTGAAACAAAACCTAGCCCTTTACCGAACTTAATTTCGCATGTTAGCATAGTTTTGCATGTTAGCATAGTTTCGCATGTTAGCATAGTTTCGCAAGTTAGCATAGTTTCACAATGTTAGCAGTTTTGCATCATAGCATAGTTTCGCATGTTAGCATAGTTTCGCATGTTAGCATGGTTTCGCAAGTTAGCATGGTTTCGCATGTTAGCATAGTTTCACAAGTTAGCATAGTTTTGCATGTTAGCATAGTTCCGCATGTTAGCATAGTTCCGCATGTTAGCATAGTTTCGCAAGTTAGCATAGTTTCGCGTGTTAGCATAGTTTCGCATGTTAGCAGAGTTTCGCAAGTTAGCATAGTTTCTCATGCTAGCATAGTTTCGCATGTTAGGATAGTTTTGCATGTTAGCATAGTTTCGCAAGTTAGCATAGTTTCGCATGTTAGCATAGTTTTGTATGTTAGCAGAGTTTCGCAAGTTTGCATAGTTTTGCATATTGGCATAGTTTCGCATGTTAGCATAGTTTCGCATGTTAGCATAGTTTCGCAAGTTAGCATAGTTTCGCATGTGAGCATAGTTTCGCATGTTAGCATAGTTTCGCATGTTAGCCTAGTTTCGCATGTTAGCCTAGTTTCGCATGTTAGCATAGTTTCGCATGTTAGCATAGTTCCGCATGTTAGCATAGTTTTGCATGTTAGCATAGCTTTCTGATCCACAGTTCCTTTTTTATTTTTATTTTTTAAACCATTTTACAATCACGTTTTCAAGAAAGTCACATAAAGTTAACCTTTAAAGGTCATACTGGGTTTTAAGGTTAATTCTGACCATTCAAATATCCACTAGAACTTGTTTGGAATTGTCTATATACTGATATTTTGAAGCACAGTGATAAGGTTACGGCGCACTGATTTAGTGTTATTGGTTCTGATTTTTGTGATTTATTTCAAGAGAATACATGAAAGGAAAAGAGCAACTCACATAGTTCTTATATTATAGGATATTTTTGCTATTGTCAAGCCTCTGCGACATAATTATCGAAATATATAGTGTCGTAATTAGTAAGACTCCTTGTTGCTGTGCAAATGCGGGAGCAGGGAGTGTAAATTAGCATATTTAGCACACAGAATATTGACAATCAGGGTATAAAATGAATCATGGGTATTTAGTTAGGGACAACTTCTTTAAAAGTAAAATATGTAAAGGATTATATTCATTTTTAACCTATCAAAAGTATATAAATGTGTGTATCTATACCCTAGTGTTTATCCTCAGGGATAACAGGGGTGCCTGAGCCTATCTCAACCAACTTTGGGTAATCAGGTGGAGACCCCTTGAATTTCCTGCCAGCCAATCACAGGGCGCGATGAGACGAATAGCCATTCACACACACTCATCACTAAGGACAATTGTGGATGTTATTGGGATGCAGTAGTAAACCAGAATACCCAGAGGAAACCCACACAGGCCTAGAGAGAGGACATGGAAACTCCAAAGCAAGGTCCAGAAGCCGGGATTGAACCCTCGATTTTAAAACTTTGTGTCGAACTTGCCAAAACTCTTCCACCATGCATGAAAGTATATCTCATCTTATCTCATTTTCTGAACCGCTTTGTCCTGATTAGGGTCGCGAGGGGTGCTGGAGGTTATCCCAGGTGACTGTCGGACACGAAGTGAGGGACACTTTAAATCGGTAGCCAGCCAATGGCAGAGCACGATGAGATACAGGACATCCAATCATAGCTAAGTACAACTTTGAGTGTCCAATCAGCCTACCATGCATGTTTTTGGATTATGAGGGGAAATCAGAGTACCCAGAGAAAACCCATATAGGCCCGGGGAGAGAAAATGCAAACTCCACACAGGTGGATATGTCCTGGATTTGAACCCAGGACCCCAGAGCCTTGAGGCCTACGAGCTAACTACTTGTCCATGTTAGAAATTTCGCATTTTCACAAATATAAGGTGCACTGCACTATAAGGCGCACCCTCAATGAATTACACATTTTATTTTTGTTCCATATATAAGGCGCACTGGATTATAAGGCGCCCAGTCTATTTTGGAGAAAATTTAAGACTTTTAAGTGCGCCTTATAGTCGTGAAAATACGCTATATATATTTGTACATATTTAAATTGGGAAAAAAGTTTTGAAACTCCCAAAAACATTGCCCTACTTGTATTTAAAAGCTAAGATGAATAGCCCAATGTTGCTAATGTGTTGTCAGAAGCCCCCAGAGATGGATAGATGGTCATGGTGAAGCACGGCTAGGAAAAATGCAATAGCGCCTCTTGCACTACGGAGTGAAGGGACGGATGATCAAACTGTGCCAGCGCATCAAGGAGGCGGCTGAGGATAGATGACTCACATTTGTCTTTGTGGACTTAAGAAACAAGAAGGACAAACATATTTGGAAAGCTTCCAAAAGACAGCGCTTGGCGGGCAAAGGCAAGTGACGACGGCAAAGTTAAACCAACTTTAAGAAGAGGCTATAAGTTTAAACTTTTATTAATTCCTCTAATGGAATGTGTATAGGTAGTACTAGGGTTTTTTTGGAGGTATGGCATATAAGAGATACAATGACAGTACAAAATTAGGGTATAAGGAATCGTGTAAATATGACTTATTTGAAATATGTTATACATCAAGGGTGTCAGACTCGGGTTAGTTCGCGGGCCGCTTTAATGTCAACTCGATTTTATGTGGGCCGGACCATTTTAGATATAATATTTAGATTTTTTTTTTTTTATAAATGGATTAAAAGAACTGGATTAAAAGCCCTGAATATTCAGTTTTTATAGATCTAAAACAATGTTTATTTTAGCTTTTTTTTATATATTTTTAGATTTTATAAAATGATTTTTAAACTAAAAATAAGGAAAAAATGGATACAAAATTTTAGATCTGTGGAAGCGCTCCTTCCTACAATGACCATGCAGCGGTCTGTTGCTGAAAGAGCTATGGAGGGCCTCCAGACTCATGTATTTATGTAAAGTCATTTTTTTCCTCATTCACAACGTTAAAAATATGAATATAACACTTAACATGTTTTCTCATTTCTTTTCTGAATTTCATATATAATATTTTTTGATCATTTCAAATTGTGCATGCTGTATAACAACAAGCTTATCTTCTTTTTTTTAAATTTGAAAACAAAAAACACTCAATACCAATTACATGGCAGCAGTGAAGAAATTATATATATATATATATATATATATATATATATATATATATATATATATATATATATATATATATATATATATATATATATATATATAGAAATAGTATAAAATATGGGAAACACTTTGACAGGTATGTAACATAACTTTAATATTTTTGAGAATCAGATCACGTTTCGGTTACGTTTAATAGGAAAATTTAAACATTTGTTGAGAAACTTTGGAAGTCAATTGTTTTTTGGGTGTTTTAATCTGTTTGTTTCCCCTAAAATAGTTTTCTTAGGTTCTCAAAGAAAAAAAAATCAGGGCTTCCATCTCGAATCTTCCAATTTATATGTAAATCACTAAAGAAATCCCGAACCAAGAAAGGAATGGTCAGAATCAATGCTATTAATCATAATTTGTTGATTAATAGCTTAAAACAAATGAAAAAGGGGGGACAGGATAGCTCTATAATACATTTTTTTTTAAAAATCCCACTTCTATTTCACTGGTGACTCAGATCAAAGCGATATTTTAATGATTTATGATAAGATGTTCATAAATTTGCATTCTGTGAAAGAAGGAGAAATGTGGGCAGGCAAGCCTGATGGTCTACTCCACAGCAGGACGAGATCGCCAGGTTCCAACATGATTAAGGACATACACACACATATATATACACACATATACACACATATATACACATATATACACACACACTATAAAAGATGAAAGCCAGTAGAGCTTCTAAGATAAAAGCTGACTTTGGCTATCAGCTGGATTGAATGGACGTCTCTCTTGGGGCATCAATTTACTACAATGATCTTCAATAATCCTCAAAATCTAACTTTTCCTTTAACTGGTTCAAGTTTGAACTGTGGTTGTGAGTTTTTTTGCGGATTTGGTGGATGAACTTTGGTCATCTCATCTACAATCACATCTGACGTAGGGGTTACATTACATCTTTCTTTTCATTTGCACATGAAGAATAATAAAGATATGGTTTATTTGATCGAGTGATGAAGAGACTAGAGTTTAAAAGAGTACCCGGAAAAACCCATGCAGGCAATGGGAGAACATGTAGAGTCTACAAATGAAGTTCACAACCACCCTGGGATTGAACCCATATATTTATATATTGAAAAAATAATAATTTTACCATGTGTACTGTATTTTCCCGACTATAAGGCGCACCGCATTATAAGGCGCACCCTCAATGAATGACATTTTTTCCTTATATAAGGCTCACTGTATTATAAGGCGCACTGTATCATAAGGCGCACTGTATCATAAGGCGCACTGTATCATAAGGCGCACTGTATCATAAGGCGCACTGCCTATTTTGGAGAAAATGTAAGACTTTTAAGTGCCCCTTATAGTGGTGAAAATACGGTAATTGCTATTGACTTCCAGGTATGAAGCACTCACTACTTGACAGTCACCTCTAGAGCCAGCCATTGTTGATGTTTTGGATTTTTTTGGTATAAAATCTTGCAGTGGGGGAGGAGCTATATGATGGAAGATGTTGTAAACTAAGATGGCATCTGCATATTTAACAGTATTGTTTCAGTTCAGAGCTTTGTGTTTTTTTTTAATATCCGACAGTGGTGGTTTTTCATTTTCTGTTTTTTCCATATATAAGGCGCACTGGATTATAAGGCGCACTGTCTATTTTGGAGAAAATGTAAGACTTTTAAGTGCGCCTTATAGTCGTGAAAATGCAGTAATTGCTATTGACTTCCAGGTATGAAGCATCACTACTTTACAGTCACTTCTAGAGCCAGCCATTGTTGATGTTTTGGATTTTTTTGGTATAAAATCTTGCAGTGGGGGAGGAGCTATATGATGGAAGATGTTGTAAACTAAGATGGCATCTGCATATTTAACAGTATTGTTTCAGTTCAGAGCTTTGTGTTTTTTTTTAATATCCGACAGTGGTGGTTTTTCATTTTCTGTTTTTTCCATATATAAGGCGCACTGGATTATAAGGCGCACTGTCTATTTTGGAGAAAATGTAAGACTTTTAAGTGCGCCTTATAGTCGTGAAAATGCAGTAATTGCTATTGACTTCCAGGTATGAAGCATCACTACTTTACAGTCACTTCTAGAGCCAGCCATTGTTGATGTTTTGGATTTTTTTGTATAAAATCTTGCAGTGGGGGAGGAGCTATATGATGGAAGATTTTGTAAACTAAGATGGCATCTGCATATTTAACAGTATTGTTTCAGTTCAGGCATTTATGTTTTTTTAATATCCGACAGTGGTGTTTTTTAAGTAGGGGTTTGAGTACATTGCATTTGTACGTTTTTTTAAATGCTTAATAAGGGGGATTGCAATCATTAATAAGGAAATTAATTGGGCAAAATTGACAGGTAGGTAAACTGACAATCCCAGATCTGGTTGGCACGAATATTGCCCTTGAACCAATCAGAGTTTTATGCCCCTTCTATATAGGCTATAAACACTCTCCCTCTAGCTAGTAAAAAGACATTACAGTTGTAAGGAAAGTATAAAGCTACTGTATAATAGCAGAGTCAGATGGGAGGCCGAAGCTCTTGCAGCCGGGTCCTCTTTCAGCAGGGTTTTCTTTAATCCCTGGACTCTTGATCCCTTTGCCCGGGCGGCCATTCTGAGAGAAAGTAATCAAAGTTATGTGTGGAAGAGAGAATAGCATTATTGTGACAATGAGAGTGGACTGTGAGCCCCACACAAGAGATATGTGGGGAAGCAGATCTACACTGTCATAAAGTCAATGTGTTGCTTCAAAGGGAGACAAGAGCAGGTGGAGGGCAGAAGGGGGTGCTTGGGTAGAAGCTTCTTTTGTGAGAGGAGATGATGAAACCTTCAGGCGACCACTCACTAAACATTTAGCATTCACGGGGAGGAAATGTATTGAAGTAGCAGCAGGTGAATTCGCTGTGTCGTGCTTTGGGGGTTGGACCATGTTGTCATTTTACTGGAGTTTTTTAAATTGGCTTTTTTTAGGTTGTTTGGTTAAAAACAACGTGAAGAAAATGGTCTTAATTGGAGGGGGAAATTATATGAAATGGATGAAAGAAATTATCTAGAATTTGTATAAAATGGAGAACAAGGAAGAAAAGACTAAAGAAAGATGGTAAAAATCAAAATGGTTGTTTTTAAGATTTGTGAAATGAGTCGTAACATGTTTTTTTTCTTGTCATGTGGTTGGAATTTTTAATGATACATCTTATTTTTTTAACAAGAATAGTGAGGAACTAAGCTTGTCAGCCTGAGTAAATGTTACATTCAGCGGAAGTCCGTTTCGACCCCAAAGCAGGCGAGTTGGACCAGGGTGGCGTGTTTCCGAGATTTATTCAAATCAAAACACACGCGAAACATAGACACGAAAAGGAAGTGACAAAAAGGTCAGTGGAGATCCTATAAAAACACGAGGGTAACTCAGGCTATGAGCTAGGTGCTACAAGAGAAGGGTATGACAACAAAAAATACTACGCATGGCTGAGGTTACAAAATACAGTGTAATGATCACTAAATACAAAACAAGACAAACACACACATATAGTTAGGCAAAGATTTCAAAATAAAATAATGGATGGACGAAACGTATATTTAGTTTTGGGGGATTTTGTAACATGGATCTTGTTTTTGTAACCAGAAACGTTTTTATTTAGAAGCATTTGTAAGTAGAGGCATTTGTAAGTAGAGGCATTTGTAAGTAGAGGCATTTGTAGGTAGTGGCCTTTGTAGGTAGAGGCATTTGTAAGTTGAGGCATTTGTAGGTAGAGGCATTTGTTAGTGGAGGCATTTGTAAGTAGAATTATATATAAGTAGAATTATATATAAGTAGAATTATACATAAGTAGAAGAATTTGTAAGTAGAGGCATTTGTGTGTAGAGGCATTTGTAAGTAGAGGCATTTGTAAGTAGAGGCATTTGTAAGTAGAGGCATTAGTAAGTAGAGGCATTTGTAAGTAGAGGCATTAGTAAGTAGAGGCATTAGTAAGTAGAGGCATTAGTAAGTAGAGGCAATTGTAAGTAAAGGCATTTGTAAGTAGAGGCAATTGTAAGTTGAGGCAATTGTAAGTTGAGGCAATTGTAAGTTGAGGCAATTGTAAGTTGAGGCAATTGTAAGTAGAGGCATTTGTAAGTAGAAGCATTTGTAAGTAGAGGCATTTGTAAGTAGAAGCATTTGTAAGTAGGAGCATTTGTAAGTAGGAGCATTTGTAAGTAGAGGCATTTGTAAGTCGGGGCATTTGTAAGTCGGGGCATTTGTAAGTCGAAGCATTTGTACGTCGAAGCATTTGTACGTCGAAGCATTTGTAAGTCGAAGCATTTGTAAGTGGAAACATTCGTAAGTAGAGGTGCCAGTGCAAAGGCAAAACAACAACTATATTTTCACCAAAAAATAAGGAACTCCGAGCCACTGTGATGAATAGGGAACTGAGTATAAGAAAATGACATTATGCAAGATAAAATAAACAATAACAAAACACAGGCATATTGCAATTGAGGATAAAACACACAAATAAAGGGTATTATTTTCTTTGCTCCAAACCTGTAGCGATGGTTCTCATTTACATGCATTTTTCATTTTGAATTGATGTCATTCTGTTTGTACACGGAGGCACGTTATGATAGAAAGTGCCACAGTGCCACAGAGCAAGTAAGCGGTCTGTGATAAAGATATTCTATCAGCCAGTGAGTCGGCGGTTATTGCATCAATTCCGCATCTGTGAACTCGCGCCTTAAAAACCCAGCAAAGCAACTCTTGGGGAAGCCTGTTTGCAAGCGCTCCAATCGCTTTATGGAACGCCGAGTGGTTTGCTCAGGCCCCAAAGGGGAAGGAAAATATTCAAGTTGTTGCATTATCTATCTTTCTATATCGTCATACCTGTCAACCTCTGCCGATAACTGCCCTTATAAATCATTATGATTCCTTGTAACCCCCCCCCCCCAAAAAAAAAACGTACAAAAAACGTACGACGCATGTTTTCTCGCGGTAACTCGTTTCTTACTAGGTGGCTCCTCCATGCTTGCTACCACGATATTTACTGTATTTTCACGACTATAAGGCGCACCGCATTATAAGGCGCACCCTCAGTTAATGACATTTTTCCATATATAAGGCGCACTGTATTATAAGGCGCACTGTATTATAAGGTGCACTGTATTATAAGGTGCACTGTATAATAAGGCACACTGTATTATAAGGCGCACTGTATTATAAGGCGCACTGTCTATTTTGGAGAAAATGTAAGAATTTTAAGTGCGCCTTATAGTCGTGAAAATACGGTAATTGCTATTGACTTCCAGGTATGAAGCACTCGCTACTTTACAGTCACCTCTAGAGCCAGCCATATTTGATGTTTTGGATTTTTTTGTGTAAAATATTGCAGTTGGGGTGGAGCTATATGATGGAAGATGTTGCAGATTAAAATGGCATCTTCATGTTTAACAGTATTGTTTCAGTTCAGGCGTTTGTGTTTTTTTAATATCTGACAGTGGTGGTTTTTCGTTTTTCTGTTTTTTCCATATATAAGGCGCACTGGATTATAAGGCGCACTGTCTATTTTGGAGAAAATCTAAGACTTTTAAGTGTGCCTTTTAGTCGTGAAAATACGGTACTCTATGTATATCTACGCATGTGCATGTCATCCTTCATCGATATTGCCGTACGCACCGCTAAAAAAATACATACGATTGAGGATAATTTTTGCTGGTATACCGTGACAATAGTAACGATCGATGACAGTAGCGTTGTTGGCTACCAGCCTACAAGATGATCTGGATTTTAGCCAAAACGGTCTTGTTGAGATCGGTTTTCATAAATATTGGCAATTCTTTTTCATTTTTTGTTTCCCTGTGCAAAAGTCGGTGTACGGCGTACATGATTTGAGATGGTAAAAAAAACATATGAAATACATATAAAACATACAAGTTGACAGGTATGTCTATCATGCCCAGGTCATGTCAGCAAGAAGACCACCAAAGACTGTAAAAACGGTGAATATATAAAGCGCAGTATTTCTTTTGACCTGCAGTAAAAAAACAAGTATCCTTATTCCTTGAGTCAATACTCTTCGTAGAAGTGCGGAGGCTGATCTATGTTTAGACATGCAAATGTGGGGGATTAAAACTTCAGGCTATGCCGGAGAGCAAGGGAATGGCTGCTCGCTGCTAAATTAGTCATTCTCCGAGAAAATGCATTCACAGGCAAATGTGTATATGCGGTCTCACATTAGTGAGACCCACATATTTTGTTTGGTTGCGCTTTTCTGTCAAATTGTTATGTAAAACCGTTTTACCCAAGTGTTTGATGTCAAGAATAAACTGTAAATCTCCTGGCTTGTCATTTTTTTCCATGATACGCTACAAAGCAGGGTTAGCCACGTCTTTCGAAATGTGACAAACATCCGCCATCCCTCCCGGGGACATCAGCAATCTTCTTTGGCATCAATCACCCCCGTGAGGCACAATACTTGTCCCCCCCAAAAGCCCATTTGGGTCCTTTCATTGATGTGCTTCCTTCAAAAAAGGTGAATCATTTGTTCTAGCTCTAGACATCGTCTAATTGGATTGTAAATCTTCACTGATGATTAATCATACAGCCTACTTTTGAGGTGCTAATGAGGAGCTATTTTAGCCATATGACATCAGCACCAATCACCTCTGGCCACTGCAGGCTATATGACTGAAAGTATTGTCAAATGTGTCTGTCAAACATGAGATAAATGTGATTTGAGCTCTTTAGCCGTATGTACCGTATTTTCACGACTATAAGGCGCACTTAAAAGTCTTTAAATTTTCTCCAAAATAGACAGTGCACCTTATATATGGAAAAAAAAACAGAAAAACAAAAATGAAAAACCACCACTGTCGGATATTAAAAAAACACAAACGCCTGAACTGAAACAATACTGTTAAATATTGCAGATCAGCCATCTTAGTTTACAACATCTTCCCTCATATAGCTCCTCCCCCACTGCAAGATTTTATACCAAAAAATCCAAAACATCAACAATGGCTGGCTCTAGAGGTGACTGAGGTGTAGTGAGTGCTTCATACCTGGAAGTCAATAGCAATTACCATATTTTCACGACTATAAGGCACACTTAAAATTCTTAAATTTTCTCCAAAATAGACAGTGTGCATTATAATTCAGTGGGCCTTATATATGGGAAAAAGCATATTAAATGGCAGATAATGCATTAGAGCTTTGTTTTATAAAGACCTGCCTACTGACATTTCCACTATTAAATATATAGTGTTACCTCTACCTATGAATGCCTCTAAATATGATTTTTTCAAGTTACAAAACACTTTGAAATGCAAATGACCGAAGCAATACATAAAAACAAGATCCTAGTTACAAAATCCCCCAAAATAAAGATAGAGTACCGTATTTTCACGACTATAAGGCGCACTTAAAAGTCTTAAATTTTCTCCAAAATAGACAGTGCACCTTATAATACAGTGCGCCTTATAATACAGTGCGCCTTATAATCCAGTGCAATTATTTTTGTAACTATTTTTTTGTAAATCTGCAATACTAAAAATATATTTTTGTACTCCCGTGATTGAGTAAGCTTCCAAATTCCAAATTCCTAAAAAAGAACCATAAACCACTAAAAATGAACCAAATGAAAGAACCAATCATGAATTTTACGACACAGACGGGGCGCAGACACTTACAGAATCCTGCCTATCAACGACCTCCGGTCGAATAATAATACATTTCAACAACAGTTATTTATTAATTAACTTATTTATTACCTATTTATTTGTCTAAAATGTGTTTTTCTGTCTGTATTCTCATCCTCTTGCTACTGTGAAATTTTCCAAATACATGAATAAAGTTATCTAATCTAATCCCGTCTAAAATTGTTGTACTTGTGTGTACGTGTCTTCAGTATACAGTTGCGGTCAAAAGTTTCCATACACTTGTGAAGAACATAATGTCATGGCTCTCTTGAGTTCCCAGTTATTTCTACAACTTAGTTTTTTTTTCTGATAGAGTGATTGGAACAGATTACAATTACGTAGACAAATATTTTAGTGACAATTTTTTTGAAAATCTGCAATACTAAAAATATATTTTTGTACTCCCGTGATTGAGTAAGATTCCAAATTCTTAAAAAAGAACCATAAACCACTAAAAATGAACCAATTGAAAGAACCATTCATGAATTTCACGACGCAGACGGATCACAGACACAGAATCCTGTCTATCAACGACCTCCGGTCAAATAAAAAAATACATTTCCAGCATCCGTTACCTTATTTTGAAATTGTCCTGCATCCTGCTTGACACTCAATTTTTCTTCACCAAGTTCTTTACTTGGAATGTAGAGGACTGAATCACATATATCTATAGCACAAGAGCCTAGAGCTTGATGAGGTGGCTTGAATATCTAGTTAGGGTCTTTCTGGATTCATTTCTAGTGAGGTGGTCCTGGCAACTCCCACTGAGAAAGGCCCCTAAGACAGTCATGCTTTGAATTTCATATTCATAAATCCTGGCCTCTTGCTTTTCACCCTAAACTAGCAATGTCGTCTTCATCTGAAGTGGAATTAAATTCAAGTAAAACATTGTACATGTTTTCGACTTTTTCTGATTAGTTGAAGTCCTTGTCAAGACGATAGAACCCTTCCGAGAAGGATAAATCAGAGTTCCCGTGATTTAAGGTAACCCACGAAAGCCCCCTTGAGCCTTGATGTATTTAAGAGAGGCTTGGGATGCTTCTTGATGTGATGGTAGAAAAACAACCTGTTTTGAAGAGGGAGGCACAAGGGTCATTCCAATTAAGAGAATTGAAATTAAACCTGATATTTCCTAGCCTGGGAAACCTTGATTTTCTCCCTGGGATAAGTGGACCAGGTTTTATGGGCGGGTGGCCGAATGGCTAAGTGGTTAGCAGGTAGTGGGGGACTTGGGTTCAAATCCAGGTCGGTATAAATGTGTGGAGTTTGCATGTTCTTCCCGGGCCTGCGTGGGTTATCTCCAGGTACTCCGGTTTCCTTCGACATTTCAAATTGATTGGACACTTTAAATTGCCCCCTAGGTCGGGGGTGGGCAAACTTTTTGGCCCGAGGGCTACAATGACTTTAAAAATTTGACATATGGGTCAGCACAAGATACGATAACATATAAAAAAGTGCATCCGTTGACAGTACAAATGAAACATAAACTGAATAAAGTAATAACATACTAATCACTCATTATGAAAGTAAAAAGTATAAAGTACAAAGTAAGGTAAGAAGGAATGTATTAAGAAATATTAAAATGTAATTTAAAAAAGATAGAGCGGCTTTAAAACACAAAAAACAAATAAGAGTGGACACAGCTACTGCCACTGGCTTACCAAAGCTAGCTGCGATAGGCTCCAGCACCCCCCACCACGACCCTAGTGACGATAAATCAGTTCAGAAAATGAGATGACAAAAGTTGGAGCTTTCCCTGGTACTCAACCTTACATTTTTCGGTCATTATTTGGGCCTTCAACATCGCAGAAACCAATGTGAGAATAATCACAACCAAGAATTAATGGGAGTACCGTATTTTCATGACTATAAAGCGCACTTAAAAGTCTTAAATTTTCTCCAAAATACACAGTGCGCCTTATAATCCAGCACACTTTATATGTGGAAAAAACAGAAAACCAAAAACGAAAAACCACCACTGTCGGATATTAAAAAAAAAAAACACAAACGCCTGTACTGAAACAATAGTGTTAGCTATGCAAATGCCATCTTAGTTTACAAATTCTTCCATCATAAAGCTCCTCCCCCACTGCAAGATTTTATACCAAAAAAAATCCAAAACATCAACAATGACTGGCTCTAGAAGTGACTGTAAAGTAGTGAGTGCTTCATACCTGGAAGTCAATAGCAATTACCGTATTTTCACGACTATAAGGCACACTTAAAAGTCTTAAATGTTCTCCAAAATAGACAGTGCGCCTTATAATACAGTGCGCCTTATAATACAGTCTGCCTTATAATACAATGCACCTTATAATACAGTGCGCCTTATAATACAGTGCGCCTTATAAATCAGTGTGCCTTATATGTGGAAAAATGTCATTCATTGAGGGTGCGCCTTATAATGCAGTGCGCCTTATAGTCGTGAAAATACAGTGTTTTTTTTTTCTTTTTTTTATAATTCATAACTCTACCATAAAATGCCTCATTTAACCTACAACCTTGCCCGAGCTTTACCTACTTGACCCTTCAGGCATTTAGAAGTATCCTGAGTACTCTCCACTCCTCCACACTGGGCAACAATAATCTAGTCAACTGTGCTGTCCAAGCTCTTGGGGGGTGTCAGTGTCTTTGGCACATGCAGGTTTGCAGGGAGGATTGATTACACCACACTAAAGTATCTCTTTGGCAGCTGTTGGCAGGTGCTGTCCACCCCATTGATCCGGCTCGCCTGTGTAGGCAGGTCTGCATAATTCTACTTAATGTATGAGGAACAAGGGGGTGCTGTAGGCTTGTCAAAGTCAGTGTGGATGTATCCATCTGGCTTTTTTTCTAGTACAGCCAACAGCAGAGCTACAAGGACAGACCCCGGCTTTAGGGAGTACTCATTCTGCCCAAGCAAATCTGTCAAATAGGAGACAGTATTCCTGAAAATACCTAGACAGCTTGGGTGGGGGGAGGGGGGGGGGGGGGTTGAAGTACTTTCCTCGTTGGTTTTAGTCGTGATTAAAAACAGACATGGAAGTATTTCTTAGATTATATTAGACATAACACATTTTCTTGTATATAGGTCGTATTTGTCACCAAAAAAACCCTCATGACTCAGAGGTGGCAAACATACAGCCCGCGGGCTGGATCCGGCCCGTCTGGTGGTTTGGTACGGCCTGGGGAAGAAAGCTGCATTGTATTAAAAAAAATGAATTTTCTTTAAAATTTGTAGTTCTTGTATTATCCGCTAGGGGTGCAGTGTTTTGGTAAGTGCAGACAACATGAATTGATATTTATTCATGTTCTTATGTTATTCTCTTGTTTGTAATATATTGTTCATAATGTAAAAGGAAAATTCTTTAAATAAATATTTTGATAATTTACTCATTTTTTGCACTAATTATTAGTATTAGTGACTATTATAAAGGAAAAAAGTGGGCTTATTGTTAGTTCTATGTCATTTTGCAATGAGTTTACTGGTCTGGCTCGCTTGATCTCAAATTAAGAAGCATTCGGCCCGCAGACCAAAGGGAGCTTGACACCCCTGTCATGACTGAATCGAGTGTACGGCTTATATGCGCATAAATTAGACTTAACATGTACAAAACTTTAAGATGAAATGCCATACTGCAAGACACATATTTAGACATATTTGAATGAAATTTAATCTAAAAAAAAGTCATAAAATGTGAAAAAAACTCACTTGTCTTTTCCATTGTTCGCTCAGGGCGCCGCCATCTTACCTAGGGATGACAAACTTGACCGCTACAGACACACTTCCTGGTTGTACTGCTCACTTGACTTCCTTTTTGAATTTGTATATATACAGTATCTGAGACAGGGGTCAGGAACCTTTTTGACGGATAAACAATTCATATTTTCAAACATTATTCCTTAAGAGCCATACTCATAATTTAAAAGTAAAAATACATGAAAGTGTGAGCATCTATTAATCATTTCACCATTTTGAAAGTAAAAAAAAGTGAATCCTTTTGAGAACATTATTTCACTGTTGCTAATTAATGCGTATCAATGATAGTATACATGCAGATGAGTTTAATGAAGAAAAATTATGATTTTAAAAGGCGGAGAGCCATATACAACCATTAAAAGAGCCATATATGGCTCCAGAGCCATAGGTTCCCTACCTCTGATCTAAGAAATACCATGCACAATGATTTTCCCTTCAAAGTAACACATTTATACTCCCTATTTAAACCATGAATATATAATACCGTGAATATATAAATTTTCCGAATGAATAAATCAGCCAGGACTGTACTTTGCAGTCTAAAAGTATTACTATTATTACTTTATATATAATATTTTATTACTTTATATAGACTTTTGATAGGCCTATGACTGAATTATGAGCTTTTTGTCTGTTATATTGTTAATTTTTAGGCAAATTATTTTATTATCTTATAATTTTATTCATTCCGTACTTTGGAAAATTCACTATATTCATTTTATTCTGTATTTATCTGAAAAAAAACTTTTATTTTGTTATATATTTTGTATTTCGTTACACCATTTTACTATTTGTATGGAGGTGAAAGTTGTGAATCAGGGGGCGGCTTATACGAGAGAAATTGTAAAATTCAACAATTATAAGGCAATTTTAAGGGTGCGGCTTATACATGGAGTCAGTCAATTGTTTTGCTTTCAAACTAAATAGGATTTTTCATAAGATTTTCCCTTCAAAGTAACACATTTGTACTCCCTATTAAAACCATGAATATGGAGTTGAAAATTGTGAATCAGGGGGCGGCTTATACGAGAGAAATTGTAAAATTCAACGTTTTTAAGGCAATTTTAAGGGTGCGGCTTATACATGGAGGCAGTCAATTGTTTTGCTTTCAAACTAATTAGGATTTTTCATAAGATTTTCCCTTCAAAGTAACACATTCGTAATCCCTATTAAAACAATGAATATGGAATTGAAAATTGTGAATCAAGGGGCGGCTTATACGAGAGAAATTGTAAAATTCAACGTTTTTAAGGCAATTTTAAGGGTGCGGCTTATACATGGAGGCAGTCAATTGTTTTGCTTTCAAACTAAATAGGATTTTTCATAAGATTTTCCCTTCAAAGTAACACATTTGTACTCCCTATTAAAACCATGAATATGGAGTTGAAAATTGTGAATCAAGGGGCGGCTTATACGAGAGAAATTGTAAAATTCAACGTTTTTAAGGCAATTTTAAGGGTGCGGCTTATACATGGAGGCAGTCAATTGTTTTGCTTTCAAACTAAATAGGATTTTTCATAAGATTTTCCCTTCAAAGTAACACATTTGTACTCCCTATTAAAACCATGAATATGGAGTTGAAAATTGTGAATCAAGGGGCGGCTTATACGAGAGAAATTGTACAATTCAACGTTTTTAAGGCAATTTTAAGGGTACGGCTTATACATGGAGGCAGTCAATTGTTTTGCTTTCAAACTAAATAGGATTTTTCATAAGATTTTCCCTTCAAAGTAACACATTTGTACTCCCTATTAAAACCATGAATATGGAGTTGAAAATTGTGAATCAGGGGGCGGCTTATACGAGAGAAATTGTAAAATTCAACGTTTTTAAAGCAATTTTAAGGGTGCGGCTTATACGTGGAGGCGGCTAATATGCGAGAAAATACGAATTTTTTCTACACTCAATTCACAAGTCCAAAATACAATACATAAAGTACAACAATCCATTTGGTGTAGCATATGTAAAAAAATCATACTTTGTAATGGATAGTTTGAAAAGAAACCAATTCTAGCACTTGTTACATTGAGTAAAATTATAAGCAGAACTTTAATGTACTGCAGAACTGTTTCAAAGGAATAATAAACAAACCGTCTTCACGCCCACAAAGTAAAATCAAAGCTATAATAAATGGCTGTCGATAGAGGAGACAATTCACACTGTAATCAGTTGGAAAAAAATTGTGATTGCAGCATTTTATAGCTCACCTTTCAAATGTGTCACTGCTCATTTACAACACTTTATCCTGACAAATTACAGTTCACTGCCAACCTTCAATTCTCGCAAAGAAATACTTTCTGGGGCTGAAAGAGATCATTACGAACATAACTTTAATGGCAATAACAGAAGATTGATAGCAATACTTGCCAGATGTCTTTTTTCCACATGAAATCTCAGATGGTTTTGTGTAACTGACCCTTGAAGTGATAAAATAAATCCATTGTAAACAGTGACTTAACCAGATGTACAAATCATGATGTATAAAAGTACTGATTCGTTTTGGGAGAAAGAACTTGGGAGGAATTACAGAAAATATAGTATTTAGGTTGTAGTCATTTTTTATACACTTTAAATATGGTTGAAAAATAGCATTATGAACAGGAATACTATTACAGGGTTAGTTAGCTATGTGTGGGAAAAAAATTCTGGTAATATCGAAAAATATATAACTTGAAGTGGTGTGGCACTGTGATTGGCTGGCAACCAATTGAGAGCAAAATTATGAATGGCGATTCTAAGAAAATGAATGCATCCTTGAATGGAAATTGTATGAGGACTGCATGGATCATAGGTAGAGTTTAAGTAGCCAGTTCATTCATCATTTGCCGTAAAGGTTGTTTGATGTCAAAGTGGCGGTCCAGGGGCCAAATCAGGCCCGCCGCATCATTTTGAGCGGCCCGAAAAAGTAAATCATGAGTGCCGACTTTCTGTTTTAGGATCAAATTAAAATGAAGAGTATAGATGTATATTACATTTCCTGATTTTGCCCCTTTTAGATCAATAATTGTAATTTTTTTTTGGTTTTAGTTCAAAAATCATTTTGTAAAATCTAAAAATATATTTTTAAAAAAGATAAAATAAACATTGTTTTAGATCTATTAAAACTGAATATTCAGGGATTTTAATCCAATAATTGTAATTTTTATTCATTTTTTTTCAGTTTTTACTTCAAAAATCATTTTGTAAAATCTAAAAATATATAAAAAATAAAATAAACATTGTTTTCAATTTATAAAAACGGAATATTCAGGGATTTTAATCCAATAATTGTAATTTTTATTCATTTTTTCAGTTTTTAGTTCAAAAATTATTTTGTAAAATATAAAAATATATTTAAAAAACAGATAAAATAAACATTGTTTTACATCTATAAAAACGGAATATTCAGGGATTTTAATCTAGTTCTTTTAATCCATTTATAAAAAAAATCTAAATATTATATCTAAAATGGTCCTGCCCACATGAAACCAAGTTGACGTTAACTCCGCCCGCGAACCAACCCGAGTCTGACACCCTTGCCCTATGTAGTCCTGGTTTTCTGTTGAATTTGGTGTCAATAAATTATCATTTAATGTTAATTCCCTTTGTGTGTGTGTCTCCTCATTGGCAGTGTATTTCTGCTGTGGTAGTTGCGAATCCCTAGTACATCCTACCACCAGGGGGAGTCATAACAATTGCGTAAAGCAGTGTATACCAACCTTTTTTGAGCCGAGGCACACTTTTTGCATTGAAAAAAATCTCAAGGGACACCGCCATCTGAAAATCTTTGTCGCCTATATTTATCATAGTTATTCTCATCGAAGTTTTATCAGCAGAAATCGCATCCAAAATTATTCCAAAATCTAATTTTTCACAATGACCTAATGTCACGGAAATTTGGCCTGTGGACCCTGAACAACTTCCGGTTTGATTGATGCAAATAACCAAGTAAAGTTATTGATCGCATCATTTTATGATTTTTCTCTAAATATTACTTAAATCTCCTAATATTCCGCAAAAAAAATTGTGCTCACACAGACTTTATTTCCGTTTCGACTAAGAGAAAGAGCAAAAAAATTACTGTTTGACAACTTGAATCAAATAATAGTATAATCTACAATTTAACGTCCATCATATTTTGATTTGAACCTTGTAATAGTTCCATTTTAATATCCTTATATTCATATCAATTTTTTTCTCTCAATATCACATTGTATGACTTCTTGCAATTTCCCACGGCACACCTGACCATTGCTCACGGCACAGTGGTTGGGAAACACTGGCGTAAAGCTTAAATACATCATGAAATATTTTATTTTGCGCGTCATGTCAATATGCTTCCTAAAAAAACAAGAACATATATATTTTTCTACATTTTATTAAGAGCAACATCAGAGTACTAAATGTACAGAGGACGAATCCAATGAGAATCGCATTTACAGTGCTTGCAAATACAGAGCTTAGTAGTACAAGATCAAATTCACTTGAAAATCGTAATGTGTACCAATACCTTTAAAAAAAAAGGTGCGCTTTGTAAGACAAAACGAACAAATTAAAGTTATACAACATTTAAGCTGTCACATAGACAGTTCTTTGTGAGTTGTGTTTGTACGCGTTCATAAATACTATAGTCATAGCTCTTGTATACAAAAGTTGACAGAGGTACTGGCATATATTAAACACAAATATAAAAACTTAATTACAAAGTACAAACGATTTGTTTCATGGTGAGAAAAGAACAAGTTGAGTCACGGTTTTTTTGTATGAATTGAAATTGTACATAAGAACAGTTTACCGACCTTTCCTCCAAAATAAAGCAATTTATTAAAACTGCATTCATTTGATTAATATTTTTTTGATAGATGTATTTTTTTATTATTTTTGATTGTGTAGTGCAGTTTTAATCTTTCTGAAAGGAAGCGTGTTGACTGAAAACTTTCTTCATTGAGTTCAAGGCTGTCAAACATTATAAATGCTTACATAACTCCATTTATTTCTTTTATAACTTATTTCTGTCTTTGTTTATTTCGTTTTAATTTAGGTCACTTAGCCAGAGAACCAATCACGTTCATTGGTTTGTCCAATAAACAGAGCCTGGTTCTTTTTTGTATACTTTTTTTGCTACTTTGGGACGCTACACGATGGGAATAAAGAACTTATTGTTGTCACACTTTCAAGTGAGGGGGGATTCAGAATGCGCTATTTTTTTCTTTGATAGAGTAGATAAGAGCTGAGATTATTTTTCTGAAGAGAAAATAAACACACTACGAGCAAGATGAACCCTCAAGTGGGTGGAAAACGATGGAGACAAAAATATGTTCATTTTGGAGACATTTTCAAGCCAAGATAAGCATTTTCCAACCAGAAATTAGTATTTTCCAACCCAAATTTAGCATTTTCAATCCATTATAAGCATTTTACAACCCCAAATTAGAATTTTACAACCCAAAATCAGCATTTTCAACCCAGAATTAGCATTTTCCGACCCAAGAGTAGCATTTTTCAACACAAAATAGCATTTTCCTGTCAGGCCTCAGACACGACTGGTGGCAAGGTGTTCCAGACCAACCAATCACTGGCCCAGCTCCAACGAGCGGAGTGGCGCCAGGTGGAGGCAATCAAGGTTATGCCTGGATATAAGGCCACCGGATACCCAACCAGCTGCCGGATCGTAATCCCAGCTCGCTCGCTGAAGCAACCCCTGGTACATGCCATTGTTCTATGTTGATTCATTGCCCCTTTTTCGCCCAGGAACTACCAAAGGATACCAAAGGATAAACGACCCGGATTGGAGGAGAACTACCCAGGATATCGACAGGATTGGACTTTGAACTACGGCAAGAGACAGACTGGCAAAAGGAAGAAGGAACAGCCAGGAGTTCCTACAGGACACGAACTGTATATAGTAGAATTGAGCACGTATAAATAAAGGTGAACAAAGAACTGGACTTCTATCTCGCCTGCTTTGGGGCCATTTACAAGATCATAACAGTACGATCCGGCCATTAAAAGCATGGATCCCGCGGGCGCAGATGGAGCGTCGAACAACCTAGCTACAGGAGGTACGGACCAGCAAACCAGAATGATGGAGTACCTCTGTACCGAGATGGCAAACATGGCGCAGCAAATAAGAGCCTTACAGGCTCAACAGACGCCCTTGCCGTCCTCTCCGGGGACACAGCCCTACACAGTGGCTCCCGAGGTAACTCAGATATTGCCATACCACCAGCCCAAGGCTTCCCCTCCCGCCCCTTACAGTGGGGATATGGGCGCATGCCGTCATTTTCTATTTCAATGCCGGCTGGTGTTCCGACTGGAATACCGCTCATACCCCTCTGACGAATCCAGAATAGCTTACCTGATCGGGTGTCTTCGCGGTGAAGCCCTGGCGTGGGCGAACATGGTATGGGATCAGGAACCACACTTATGCTCGTCCTACGAACTGTTCACAAATGAGATGTGCAGGATTTTCGATCACCCGGTGGGCGACCGGGAGGCAGCTGATCGTTTAGACGCCTGTAGGCAAGGGTCCAGGAGCGTCGCTAAATATGCCGTGGAGTTTCAAATCCTGGCCCCCGAGAGCACGTTTAATGATAGTGCCCTCCGGCACATATTCCGGAAGGGCCTAAATGTGATTATGAGGGAGGAGTTGGCAATCCGAGATCAACCAGGTTCCCTGAAAGAGCTCGTGGAGTTGGCCATACGGATCGACGGCCAACTACAGAGACAACAGGAGCAGCGACGGGGCGATTCATGGAGGGGCGCCGGAGTTGGTCTTCGACGCTCGCTTCCGGGTTCCCCCGCAACAACGACGCCAACCCCTCCTGTGACGACGTCAGAGCCTATGCAAATAGGACGTGCTGGTTTGTCGGAGGAGGAACGCTCACGACGCCGCCAGTATTCTCTGTGTTACAATTGCGGCCAGGGAGGCCACTTCTCGCGGTCATGCCCTGCCCGCCCGGTAAAAGGGAGGGCTCACCATTAGTTAGGCAGGTCATGGTGAGCCAGGCCATTGGGGAGTCCCCCCATCGTTGTATCCTGCCAGCCTCCCTTTCCTGGGGGGGAAGAATTCTTGACACCACAGCCTTTGTCGACTGCGGTGCGGACGAGAGCTTCATCGACCGCAGCTTGATTGCAGAACTAGGAATTGGGACCCGGACTATCGAGAAGCCTCTTAAGATTACTGCACTGGACGGACGTACCATTGGCAAAGTGGAACAACGCACCGACCCCGTCCTACTGCGCTTGTCTGGAAACCATCAGGAGAAGGCATGCTTCTACGTCTTGGACTGCCCGGAGGCGGCTATTGTGCTGGGTCTTCCTTGGCTAAAACGGCACAACCCAAGAATCGACTGGGAGGTTCCCAAGGTGGTGTCCTGGAGTCCATCATGTCATAACAACTGCCTCCAGGCAGCCCAATTGCCCCCGTTACCGCCACTCCAGATTGAACCACCGGATTTATCGGCAGTGCCTGATTCTTATCGGGACCTCTCACTTGTGTTTTCAAAGGACCAAGCCTCCGTGCTTCCTCCGCATCGGCCTTACGACTGTGCGATAGACTTATTACCCGGTGCTTCACTTCCTCGATGCCGGATTTATAACATCTCCCGGCCGGAGAGGAAGGCCCTGGAGGATTACATCTCCGGGGCATTAGCATCGGGACAGATCCGCCCGTCCTCCTCCCCCGTTGGGGCAGGGTTTTTCTTTGTGGACAAAAAAGATGGGTCACTGCGTCCCTGCATTGATTACCGTGCCTTAAACCAAATCACGGTTAAAAGGAATTACCCGCTGCCACTCATGGACTCTGTTTTTACCCTACTGCAGGGTTCTTGCATCTTCACCAGGTTAGACCTGCGAAACGCTTATCATCTGGTCCGGGTTCGGGAGGGGGATGAGTGGAAGACGGCTTTTTCCACCCCCCAGGGCCATTTTGAATATTTGGTCATGCCCTTTGGACTCCGTAATGCCCCGGGAGTGTTCCAATCAATGATAAATGATGTCCTCCGGGACATGCTTGATCGTTTTGTTTTCGCTTATCTGGATGACATTTTGATATTCTCCAACAGCCTGGAGGAGCACGTGCAGCACGTACGCTTAGTGCTGCAACGTTTGTTGGAGAACCGCCTTTACGTCAAAGCAGAGAAATGTGAGTTCCACGTCTCGGAGACTACCTTTCTCGGGTTTGTGGTGGCTGCCGGGGAGATGCGAATGGACACCAGCAAGGTGGAGGCGGTGACCCAGTGGCCCAGGCCAAAAGGTAGAAGGGAGTTACAACGTTTTTTGGGGTTCGCTAATTTCTATCGACGCTTCATTAGAAATTATAGCAGGGTCGCTGCACCCCTCACGACGCTAACTTCCACTAAGCTCCCGTTCTGTTGGTCGGAGGCAGCAGAGGCGGCCTTTTGTGACCTAAAATCCCGTTTTACTACCGCCCCCGTCCTCGCCCACCCTGATCCTAAGTTACAGTTTCAGTTAGAGGTTGACGCCTCAGAGGTAGGCGTCGGTGCCGTCCTCTCCCAGCGCGGGCAAGCAGATGGGAAGGTACACCCCTGCGCCTTTTTTTCCCGTAGGTTGTCCCCAGCCGAACGTAATTACGGCATTGGGGACAGGGAACTGCTCGCCGTTAAATTGGCCCTAGAGGAATGGAGACACCACCTTGAAGGGGCTAGTTTACCCTTCGTGGTGCTGACGGATCATAAGAACTTGGAATACCTCAGGTCAGCCCGAAGGTTAAACCCTCGCCAGGCTAGATGGTCCATGTTTTTCAATAGGTTTGATTTTACCCTGACTTATATTCCTGGCTCCAAGAACGGGAAGTCAGATGCCCTGTCCCGCGTTTTTCAGTCCCCCGACTCGAGGAGAGAGTCTCCGACAATATTACCCTCCTCCCGCATTCTGGCCAGTATGGTATTAGGGTTAGAGGCAGAGGTGTTAAGGGCCCAGGATGTGGAGCCGGACCCTAGGAGAGGTAATCAAAAGAAATTGTTTGTTCCCACACCAATGCGTCCAAGGATATTGGAATGGGCCCACACCTCACGGCTTACCTGCCACCCGGGGGTTGCCCGCACACAGGCGGTGTTGCGCCAACGCTTCTGGTGGCCAACATTGAGAGCGGACACAAGATCCTTCGTATTGGCCTGCGAAGTATGTGCACGTAATAAGACCTCTAATAAGCCAAGCTCGGGTTATCTTCTCCCTCTCCAGATCCCCAGCCGTCCCTGGTCCCATATTGCGGTCGATTTCGTCACAGGCCTCCCTAAGTCCCAGGGTAACACCGTTATTCTCACAGTGGTCGATCGTTTTTCCAAAGCAGCCCATTTCATCCCCCTACCCAAGTTACCTTCAGCCCTGGAAACTGCCAAGCTCCTTGTAAAACACGTTGTCCGCTTACATGGAATTCCTGCCGACGTGGTCTCCGACCGGGGGCCACAATTCACGTCGCATGTTTGGTCGGCTTTTTGTGCTGCGTTAAAGATCACCCCTAGCCTCTCCTCAGGTTACCACCCTCAATCTAATGGCCAATGTGAGCGGACTAACCAACAACTGGAGGCGGCTATCCGCTGCGCCACTCATGCCGATCCTACCACCTGGAGCGAACAACTACCATGGATCGAGTATGCGCACAACTTCCACCCCAACGCTTCCTCTAACCTGTCTCCCTTCATGTGTTCATTAGGTTACCAACCCCCCTGTTTTCCTTCGCTGGAGGCAGAGATTGCAGTTCCCTCCGTCCAGGAACACATGACCAGATGTAGCCTTATATGGGAGAAGGCCCGGGCTGCACTGCTGCGCTCCTCAAACCTTGCCCAGAAGCAGGCAAACCGCCGTCGGGCCCCAGCACCCACCTATGTTGTTGGCCAGAAGGTATGGTTGTCCACCCGCGATCTTCCCATTAAGACAGAGTCCCGGAAGCTGTCTCCCCGCTTCGTGGGGCCATATAGGATTGAGCGGATAATCAACCCTTGCGCAGTGCGTTTAAAGCTCCCACCATCCCTCCGTATCCACCCCACTTTCCATGTATCTCAGATTAAACCGGTGGCCTCGAGTTCCTTGAACCCACCCAATCCCCCTCCACCCCCTCCACTAATGGTCGATGGAGGCCCGGCTTATTTGGTGGAGAGGCTGGTGGACGCTCGCCGCCGGGGCCGTGGCTTGCATTACCTCGTCGACTGGAAGGGCTACGGTCCCGAGGAGCGGAGCTGGGTCCCTGCCCGCCACATCCTATGCCGGGAACTGATTGAGGATTTCCACCGTGACCACCCGGGGGCCCCTCGTGGCGGGCCAAGTGGCCCGCGTAGAGGGGGAGGTAATGTCAGGCCTCAGACACGACTGGTGGCAAGGTGTTCCAGACCAACCAATCACTGGCCCAGCTCCAACGAGCGGAGTGGCGCCAGGTGGAGGCAATCAAGGTTATGCCTGGATATAAGGCCACCGGATACCCAACCAGCTGCCGGATCGTAATCCCAGCTCGCTCGCTGAAGCAACCCCTGGTACATGCCATTGTTCTATGTTGATTCATTGCCCCTTTTTCGCCCAGGAACTACCAAAGGATACCAAAGGATAAACGACCCGGATTGGAGGAGAACTACCCAGGATATCGACAGGATTGGACTTTGAACTACGGCAAGAGACAGACTGGCAAAAGGAAGAAGGAACAGCCAGGAGTTCCTACAGGACACGAACTGTATATAGTAGAATTGAGCACGTATAAATAAAGGTGAACAAAGAACTGGACTTCTATCTCGCCTGCTTTGGGGCCATTTACAAGATCATAACATTTCCAATCCCAAACTAGGATTTTCAATCCAAGATAAGCGTTTTCCAACCAAAATTTAGCATTTTCCAACCCAAAATTAGCATTTTCCAACACAAAATTAGTATTTTCCAACCCAAACTAGCATTTTCCAACCCAAACTAGCATTTTCCAAGCCAGAATTAGCATTTTCCAACCCATAATATCATTTTCCAATCTCAAACTATCATTTTCAATCCAAGATAAGCATTTTCCAACTCAAATTTAGCATTTTCCAACCCTAAATTAGCATTTATCAACACAAAATTAGCATTTTCCAACCCAAACTAGCATTTTCCAACCCAAACTAGCATTTTCAACCCAAAATTAGCATTCTTCAACCCAAAATTAGCATTTTCCAACCCAAAATTAGCATTTTCCAACCCGAAATTAGCATTTTCCAACATTTTAGTTGTCAAATTAGCCCATTTTTTGCAAATAATCCCTTTAAAATTGATTGTAAACTAAACACGTCGTGTAGACAAAATGTTTATACCTTTAAACAAATAAAAATAAATAAAAACAAAAATATTTTTTAGGGATGTATAAAATCAATTCACCTGACAGGTGTGTTTTATCAAGACACTGATGAGTCAGCATAATTACAGGTGGTGTGTTTTAGGCTTCCTCCATTAAAGGTGCTCTATAAAATATGCTTAGTAAAACAGATTTACGAATAATATTAAAAATTAGCATTGAATCGTCGGTTTTAAAGAACAGCTCGGGGTCTAAAATAGGAGGGAAAACTGGAGTGTTGAGTTTTAATTTTGTCCTCATTCCCATATTTGCACTGTTTTTTTTTTTAAGTATGACGGTGCTGGCGGTTCATTTTGACCTGATTTCATGCTGAATAATTTTGCGCAAATGGAATAATTATCTTAGAGCTAAAATCATGGAAACAATAGATGGAAAATACTCGTGTTGACACGAAGTCTTGTTGTTTGGATGAATATTTTTGTATTATCAGAATATTAGAAAAGAGGATTGAATATTTTTCTTTCTTTGAATGTATATTTGAAAGGTTTTATTTATAAAAAAAATCTCAAATTAAATCATAGCACTCAATTGCCAGATGTAGGAATAAAAACTAGTATCATGTCAAATAATGAATTTTGAGCTAATTACTGTATTTTCACGACTATAAGGCGCACTGCATTATAAGGCGCACCCTCAATGAATTACATTTTATATTTTTTCCATATATAAGGCGCGCTGCATTATAAGGCGCACCCTCAATGAATTACATTTTATATTTTTTCCATATATAAGGCGCACTGGATTATAAGGCGCCCTGTCTATTTTGGAGAAAATTTAAGACTTTTAAGTGCGCCTTATAGTTCTGCAAATACGGTACGTGTATTTTACACATTTAAATGTCAAACAATGAATTTTGAGCTAATTACTGTATTTTCACGACTATAAGGCGCACTGCATTATAAGGCGCACCCTCAATGAATGACATATTTTATTTTTTTCCATATATAAAGTGCACTGGATTATAAAGCGCCCTGTCTATTTTGGAGATAATTTAAGACTTTTAAGTGCGCCTTATAGTCCTGAAAATACGGTAAGTGTATTTTGAACATTGAAAATCATTTGAAAAGAGTTTTAGATTATGTTTTGTTTTTGGGGGATTTTACATGATAGCAATGATCAACAATGGTCAGATTAAATGTCATAATTTAGGAATGAAATTAGAAAATAATCTGCTTTTACAGTAGGTGTAATACACTTTTTCGCCACTGGGTGCATGGAATTCTAAATCAGTAATTTGTGCCTCAATCAGGGCTTTCTCGACTAATTATTCAATTCATACTTTGATAATCGAGGTATTTATTAGTCATATTTACTTACAAATTGATAAAATGTATCTTTTTTGGGGCCTTCACAGTTGGGAATATTGATCTGAATAGTATTAAATGAATTAATACTAAATATTTTCTCATTTCTGTAATCTTTAATACAAGCACACTAATCATATTAACAATGATTAAAAATAAAATGTCTGCAAATATCAGCTTTTTCTTTGGAAAATAAGTTAATTCTTATTTACATGGTTGTCAGTGTCAAACTTTTCTTAGAGAATAATATTTGGTTTCATATTTACACCTGAAAGGTGAGCTGATGATTAGACTTATCGCAACAATAGGAAAGCAAAATAATTTGTTTTTAATTGCAAGGAAGAAAAATATAATAAAGTAATGTGTTTACTACATAACAGGCACACCAGGCGGATGCTAATAATAATAATAATAATAAACGTATGAATCACAGATGAATTCAGCGACATATACCATATTTATATCTTATTTTTATATTGGCAATAATGTGAATAGGTTTTAAAGTTATAGTTGGGAGGGTATTTTTGTGACTATGTTGCTTACTTTTGTGTACAGTGGTACCTCTACTTACAAATGGTTCTACGTAAGACCTGTTCTAGTTACAAAACTCATTAATATGCATATAATTGTTCCAATATACGAAAACAAGATCAAAATCAACTGTTTCTCTCAACTTTCAGACAAAATTGGGACAATTGGATGATTTTTAAAGAATTTAGAGGGTCATTTTTTGTAGGACTATATTGACCAAGAAAATTGACATAGAATTTTTTTAACGAAAAATATAAGTTCCGTAAACAATTAAATTTGAAATAAAGTATTTTTATCTAATGTTTACATTGGGAATAATATGAATAGGTTTTAAAATTAAAGTTGGTATGAATTTTTTGTGACCACGTTGCCTACTTTTATTGTGTACCTCTACTTACAAATGGTTCTACGTAAGAACTGTTCAGGTTATGAAACTAGTTATTATTAAAATAATTTTCCACTATACGAAAACAAGATAAAAATCAACTGTTTCTCACAACTGTCAGACAGAATTGGGGCAATAATGTGAATAGGTTTTAGTTAAAGTTAGTTGGATGACATTTTTGTGAATATTTTGCTTACTTTTATTGTGTACCTCTACTTACAAATGTTTTTTTACAAAAATTCAAGTTATGAAACTCATTAATTTTCAAATAAGTGTTCCAATATACGAAAACAAGATAAACAGCAACTGTTTATCACAACCTTCAGACAGAATTGGGACAATTTTGCTCATTTTTAAAGAAATTAGTCGGTAATTTTTGGGTTTTTTTTAAGGACCGTAGATTGACCGAGAAAATTGACATATAGAATTTTTTTTAACGAAAAATACAATTTCTGGAAACAATTAAATTTGAACATAGAGGCACCACTGTATGTCTAATGATGAGCCAAAAACTGCAACGATTTTCAGTTGTCCACATTTTTCTCAAAAATGGAACTCGTACGATTCGTACAACAACCCTTACGCATACAATAGCATTTTTAGTATTTTCATATAATAATTGGAGCAGAACAATGCATTGATGTGGATTGATACATGAAAATGATAATCAATAATCCATTTGTATCAATTGAAACGCAAAATATCAATCAAAATCGTCACATTTTTTTCTCAAAAAGAACATATTTTAATGTCCAAAATGAATAAAAAGGAAAGGAATAAAATTATCAAAAAAAATGCTTTTATTCTGCCCCATGTGAACAATTGTGGTAAATGTTTACAGATCATATTAAATCAATCAAATACTTTTGAATAAATTTGGCTCATTAACTTGGCATACTTTAATATGAGCAAATATTGTACCATAGCAAAATTTGTCATTTTTGTTACAGTTTCTATTTGACTTGCACTTAACTTTCGTTGATATAATGAAGTGGAAAACATAATTTTGGCGAATAAAATACATAACATGCTTTAATTTTAGTTGCTCATTAAATTACAAAATGGTGGCCATGCAAGTTGGTGAAACAATTATTAAGTAAAAGTTATCATGCAATCTTTTAGACAATTAAAACAAACCAAAAACCACAAATGAATAAACAAACTGACAAAAAAAGCAAAAATAATAACATTTGTTGGCATGCTAAGAGAAAAAATGAGACCATTACGCAATTCCGACATTAAAAGGGGACGAAACCAACAAATTCAATAAAATCCAACAAATCGAGGCATTTTGTGACAAAATCAAAAGCTTTGGTGGCACTGGAAGATTAATCGAGGGGATCAAAAGTTGATGGGTGAGTTTCATCAAAGAAAAGCTTTTTTGAATATTTTTAAATATCTCTGTTATTTCGTTAATTATTTAACACGCTAACAACAAAGTGTCAGCCATGTCGTTACGACATGTGATGTTGAAGACACGTAGTACATAGTTTCGGATCAAAGTTGAATCCAACTAAGATTATTCTTTTGATAAAGTTTTTTCGTTTAGCATCGGAGACAGCTTGAGTCGAATTTCGGATATGGATCTTGATTTTGTTCCCCTTTTCTATCTTTTGCGATTATCATACCTGTCAAGTTATACGTTTTTTTTATGTATTTTTTACGTTTTTTGATCATTTCAAATTGTGTACGCAGTATAACAACTTTTGTACAAGATTTTTTTTAAGTATGTTTTTTGAAAAAAAAGATTTTTGGCTCTAATCCGGATCGTCTCGGTCTCTGGTAGTAGACGAAAACGTTATCGTCGACTGCTAATATTGTCCTTTCACACTTATACCCTTTTCACTATATAAATATATAGCGCGTCAGCAAGCAATGTACCCAGACAATCAAGCTGTCAGCGTCATACAGCGACATCAACAGAATCTTGAATTTAATACATCATGAATCAAATTTCAGATACAGATCTTGGTTCTGTTCCCCCTTTCTATCTTTTACGATTATCATACCTGTCAAAGTATACATTTTTCTCGTATTTTATACGGTTTTTAATCATTTCAAATTGTGTATGCCGTATAACAACTTTTGTATGGAATGTTTTTATGTAGATTTTTGTGAAACTGATCTCGTTTTAGCCATTTCGGCTCTAATCCGGATTGTTTCGGTCACTGGTAGTAGACGAAAACGTTATCGTGGACTGCTAATATTGTCCTTTCACACTATTGCCCTTTTCACTATATAAATATAGCGCGTCAGCAAGCAATGTACCCAGAAAGTCAAGCTGTCAGCGTCATACAGCGACATCAACAGAATATTGAATTTAGTGCGTACTGAATCGAATTTCAGATACAGATCTTGATTTTGTTCCCCTTTATTATCTTTTGGGATTATCATACCGGTCATTATATACGTTTTTCCCATACTTTATACGTTTTTTGATCATTTCAAATTGTGTACGCCGTATAACAACTTTTGTACAAGATTTTTTAAGTACATTTTTGTGAAACCAATCTGGTTTTACCCATTTCGGCTCCAATCCGGATCGTCTCGGTCACTGGTAGTAGACGAAAACGTTATCGTCGATTGCTACTATTGTCGTGCTTTAAACAATGATATGCAGATTCCCCTTTAACACGCCCACCTTTTCACTATATAAATATAGCGCGTCAGCAAGCAATGTACCCAGACAGTCAAGCTATCAGCGTCATACAGCGACCCCTACAGAATCTTGAATTTGCTGCATACACAAGGCGCACCGACTGATTGGGCGCCCTGTCCACTTTAGAGAAAATTTCCGACTTTTAAGTGCGCCCTATGTGAGTAAATATGTACCGCATTGCATTTGTAATTTTTTTTCGCTTAATAAGGGCAACAATTGGCCGAGGTGGACATAATCATTTAAAATATTTAAATCTCCCCTGTCATAACCAGTTAATATTGTGACAAAACATGCGCAAAACAGAAAACAACAAAAAATAAACGTACACCGTTCCATTCAGGTGCAAAAGTTTGGCTTCTTGACAGCTACTCTTCGATTGGTACCATTTATTATTTATGTGCTGAAACACGATTTATCATAAATAACATGTAAATGACAGCAAGTCATTGGTTTATCAACAACTGACCATGAATACACAAAAAAAAAAACCCAAAAAAGTTCCATTCTGACGGCTTTTTTCTCCGACATTCAAGCCAAAAAAGTGAAAACTTCAGTTTCTGATCTAACTGTAGTATCTACGGAAGTATTGTACTAGTTATCTAAAGTTATAATACATGTACTGCTTGAAAAATGCAGGTAAGAAGCTTGGCACAAGGTTAGTATTGTGTTTAAAAACAAAAAAACAAACAAAAAAAACTATTTTTTTAGTTACAAATGTAAACAGAGACACTATCCCAGACTTTAAACCTTCCCGAAATCAGTTTTTAGGCAAAAAAAACAACCAAAAAAGTTACACAACTGTACACAAATATAAGTAAATATATAGAAAATACATTTACATGTGTATAATATACATTTTTTTTTTTTGTAACCCTTCTATTAAGTAACGTTCTTCATTCAAAAATATATGTTTAGCAGCCGGATACTCAAAAGTGAGGCTGAACTGGTCTGTGTCATTCATGAGTGGTTTAAAAATGGGCAAAAAAAAACTGTGTTTTTGTCCTAGGCCATCTGGGTAACTTTTTAATAGCTGGAGTTTATGATTTTGATCTAGTGGGGGGGCAGCGTTATGATTGTGTCATAAGGAAACGAGCATAAATCCATAATGACCACGGTGAATAATGTGACCAATGCAGTTAGGCTCACATCTGCTGTCAAGTGCTATCTACAGCCAAAAAAACATTTATATTTCCATAATTGTATTTGTGCTTTGTACAACCAGACAGCACGTGCCAAAGTAGTAGTAGTAATAGTCATATATTGCAGAGTATGGAGTCGTCGTTTTGAAGTTTATTCGTATGCGACGAATCGGTTGAAATAACACTTAACGTATTTGCGGACTATAAGTCGCACTTTTTTGTCGAAGTTTGGCTGGGACGAATATTCAAGTGTGAATTATTTTTTTGGGATTCGGATCATTCTCTTATGTTTTCTTTTTTTAGGCTATGGTTATCTGAAAAAAAATAACAGAGGACTATTTAGCCTTAATATTAATTTTAGCATTAATGTAATGTTTCTTTGTTCTTTGTTTCTGATCCCCAAAAAAAAAATTAAAAAAAAAAAAAATATATATATATATATATATATATATATATATATATATATATATATATATATATATATATATATATATATATATATATATATATATATATATATATATATATATATATATATATATATATATATATATATATATATATATATCCCCCAAAAATGCAACTTTAAATTTAGTGTAATAATATACATAGGGTCACATAAGGGTAAAAGTAAAAAAAATATATATATAAAAATAATAATAACACTTATCAATCAAAAAATAATTTTATAAAAAATAGTCAAAAAATTAAATAAAAATAATATATATATATAGATTTATATAGAAGATATATATATATATATTTATATTTATATATATATATATATATATATATATATATATATATATATATATATATATATATATATATATATATATATATATATATATATATATATATATATATATATATATATATATATATATATATATATATATATATATATATATATATATATATATATATATATATATATATATATATATATATATATATATATATATATATATATATATATATATATATATATATATATATATATATATATATATATATATATATATATATATATATATATATATATATATATATAGTCGCTTTTATTGTGTATTCTTTGGCTGGTGCGACTTATAGTCCGGAAAATACAATAATTCCTGTTTATTTGGTGTGGGAGCTATTTCCAATAATATAACAGGGCATTGTTTGTTTTGAAACTTTTTTGATTTGCTTATTTTCTACCAAAGGTGACCTGGTATGGAAAAATGAGTCAGAAATTTACCGTTTTCTTAAATATCCACTTGGGGAATTCCCAATGAAGGGAAGATTCTCTTTAACTAAATGTTCAATAATTCTAATAAAAAAGATTAAGAATATTCTTTGGAATAAGAAATGGTCATCGTCTGCTTAGAAATGGACTGAATAAACGATATTAATGTAAATATGTGATGATAATGGAGGTCAAGGTTGTGACTGGAGCTATCTGGAAATAACTGTAAACAATCAATAAATCTGTCCGTCCAACTTGTTTGAAAATTTTCCCAAATATTTTTAATAAGTAGAATGGAAAATTGCCATTTTTTTCTATATGCTCCACTAATTTTGAAAATCCGAGAAAATTTGATGACAATATTTGAAGCCCCATTTTTTTTTCCAGATATATTTTGGAAAGTTGAGAAAAGGCCATTCTGACTCATTTTACTTTGCTGGGTCACATTTGATAAAAATAATAAAAATATGCATGTGGACCTTTGTATGATTTTGGTTAAAAAAATTGGCGTAATCCCAAGAAAATTTAGTTGTCAATAACTTCCTTTTTTTTGGTTCTTTGCAGAAAACCTTAAATCCTGAGATTTCCCTTTCTCAAGTGAATTTGTCTACACAAAAAAATCCCCCTTTTTTCACATTATTTTACCATATCACATTTCTTCCAAGCAACCATCAAATTTTAAGAGAATTACCTTGTCTTCATCTCTCAACGATGACCTTAAATAGAATAAACATGATTTTTACCTTAATATTTTGAATCAAATATGGGAATAATCGCCTAAACAAACAAAAATTAGCTTTGCGCTGAATTATAAACAAAAAAATGATATTGAAACATTTTTTTAGCCAAAAAAAAACGATATTGAAACATTTTTTTAGCCAAAAAAAACGATATTGAAACATTTTTTTAGCCAAAAAAAACGATATTGAAACATTTTTTTAGCCAAAAAAAACGATATTGAAACATTTTTTTAGCCAAAAAAAATGATATTGAAACATTTTTTTAGCCAAAAAAAACGATATTGAAACATTTTTTTAGCCAAAAAAAAACGATATTGAAACATTTTTTTAGCCAAAAAAAACGATATTGAAACATTTTTTTTGCCAAAAAAAATGATATTGAAACATTTTTTTAGCCAAAAAAAAAAACAACAAAAAACCTGCTGAAGCAAGACAGACCTGAGGCATTTAAATGTCCTGTCCAACTTTAAACAATTTCGTTGTATTTCTATCTAAAAAAAAATCAACTAAAACACCACATTAAATATTCCAGTCTTTCAAAAAAAAGGAAAAAACTTAATGTAAGTCTTTTCTTTACATTTGTCCAAATTAATTGTCTCTTAAATCTTAAATTGAGGGAGTTTGGCAGGATTTTGTGTATAAAAAAATAGTACTGTATTTAAAACGGGATTTGATATATTTTACCTTCCTCACATTCTGTTGCATTTTTTAAATAAATAACCTTTTTCGCGGCCTTTTAAAATATTTCTACATATCCACGTACATTTTGTAGCATTTTCCTATGGTTCAAAAAACACACACGCACACAAAAACAATGTCAATACACGTTAAATAGAGCTTTCTTCTTCGTTTTTTTTTGTTATTACAACTTCTTTCTATCCGGGTTTGTGGCACATATTGGCATTATTGGCACATTGTTCAGAAATAGAGTTTGTCTTCCCCCCTATAGAAGCCCCTTTGGGTGCCTTTTGTCAAAACGTCTTAACGTCTTAACGATAATTGATATTAATGATCTTCACAGTCTTGTCCACACGTCCTGTAAATGTACCAAAAAAGGTGTAAAGTCTACATCTTAAATGGTGAAATGTGGAGTGTATAGTAGTAGTAGTAGCTGTTTGTTATCCCTAGAAAAATAAATATCTTCGCCAGTGTCCAAAGAGAGATCACACTACTTTACAAAAAGAAGTTGTTGAATCCATTTGGATCCTGTAGAGATGTAAAGAACAACAATTAAGAGTTAATAGAAAGCCCAAATTAGTAAAAAGTCTATGACAACATGGCTGAAAAGGTTGAATACAGTGGTAGCTTGAGATATGAGCTTAATTCGTTACGGGACTAAGCTCGTATTTTGACTTACTCGTAAGTCAAATGAATGTTTCCCGTTGAAATGAAGTAAAAACGAATTAATTTGTTCCAACCCTCTGAAAAAACACCAAAAACAGGATATCGGATTGGAAAATGGAAGTAGTTAAATACAGGGGTACCTCGAGATATGAGCATAATTCGTTCCGGGACTGAGCTCGTATGTCGATTTTCTCGTAAGTCAAATGAATGTTTCCCATTGAAATGAAGTAAAAACGAATTAATTTGTTCCAACCCTCTGAAAAAACACCAAAAACAGGATAACAGATTGGAAAAAAATGTTTTATTTGTTCTATTTTGCCATCTATTAACAAAGTAAAACATAACTAGTGGTTTAATAGTACTAGAATGGGTTTAATAGTACTATAATTAGACGGATTTTGTATAGGAGGAGGGGGCGGGGCTTTTGCATGGCAACAAGCTTGTAAAATAACATAAACAAATTTAAATGAACTTGGATTAAGATGTAGACACACTCAAAAATAAGTTCAATTTAACCTTACACTAAACTTAATTCCAATTTTGTTTGAAATTTTGATACTTTTCTTCTCCCGGTTTGGCTCTATTGGCCCCGCCTCCACCCTGACTTTCAGATGTAACCTATCGAGGGTTGTTTGCTTTTGTATTCCCTTCGAAATATTCCGAAAATGATATTTACAAATGTCCTCACAATAGGATAACGCGCGACTACCTGCCAACAAGTAGTTTATACGCCATTGTCACTGACTATCGGGAAAAAAAACAATGAAAAAAATGTAACGCTCCGCCCAGTGCTCGTAGAGATATTACATGAGGGAGTAGCGACGGGAAAGACAGTGGCCATAATGTTGTTATGAGCAGCCTCTCGTGTCCACTGTCTACTCGTATGTCAAAATTTGTCTTGTATCTCAAGATAAATATCTGTAAAAAAAATGTACTCGTATCTCAAGATAAATATTTGCAAAACATTTTTTACTCGTATCTCAAGATGAATATTTGCAAAAAAATGTACTCGTATCTCAAGATAAATATTTGCAAAACATTTTTTACTCGTATCTCAAGATGAATATTTGCAAAAAAATGTACTCGTATCTCAAGATAAATATTTGCAAAACATTTTTTACTCGTATCTCAAGATAAATATTTGCAAAACATCTTTTACTCGTATCTCAAGATAAATATTTGCAAAAAAATACTCGTATCTCAAGATAAGTACCTGCTCAAAATTTTACTCATATCTCAAGATAAGTATCAGCTCAAAATTTTACTCGTATCTCAAATTGCTCGTATGTTGTGCCTCTCATAGGTCGAGGTACCACTGTACAGTACTACCCCGTTCATCTTGGTTTACAGGTTCGAAGACCTGCCAAAATAGGCAAAAAAAACGCGATGTAGGGACAGTGTTTTTATGGTGTCTCTTTAGAATTATTTAGACTTTTAAAAATACTACTACTACTACTATTATTTAACTCCTGAAGGTTGACACATATCTGTCAACTTCTACGTTTTCCCTTTTTTTTATAGGTTTTCTGTCAATGTCGCCCAAAAAAAACCTAGAAAGAAAGAATAAGATAATGTACAACCCATTACCGCTTAGTTAATGGTTACAGAATCTAATAAGGATTTTAGAGGCCTTGAAAGAATGTATCAATGGCCGCCTTGGAGACCGGAACTGATTGAGAAAAATGTATGTCCAGGATCAGAAAGATGCTCTCCTCTCACTCAATTGCTAGCAGGAAATCTATTCATTTTCAAATATGGGTCAATGGCAAACTTAATAGCTAGCCGCGGGTATTGCAGCACCAGAAATTGTGTTTAACTTTCACCATTAGAATTTCAAATGGAGACCATTCAAGCGTTTATTAGCACTGTATCCAAAAAGGTCAAGTCAAGAGACATCTCTTTTGTCTTAGAAATCTTCGAAAAAAATGGACTCCAAAGAATTCATACCTGTCAACCTCAGCCAATTGTGACCGTTATTAATGATTGTAATTTCATTTAAGTGATAATAAACCATATAAATGCTGCGCGGCACATATTTACTCACATAAGGCGCACTTAAAAGTCTAAAATTTTCTCCAAAGTGGACAGGAGCCTAATTTTTTTCTTTTCTTCATTGGCAAATCTGGCAACCTCGGTCAATTGCTCCCCTTATTAATGATCGCAATTACCTTTTTTAAGCAATTAAAAAAAAATACGAGTATTTTTTGTCTTTGTCAATGGCGTATCTGGCAACCTCAGCCAATTACTCCACTAATTAATGGTTGGAATTCCCCTTATTAAGCGATTAAAAAACTTACGAGTGTCTTTTTCCCTTCTTCAATGCCATATCTGGCAACCATGGTCAATTGCTCCCCTTATTAAGCGATTAAAAAAAACCTACGTGTATTTTTTCTCTTCTTCAATGGCATATCTGGCAACCACGGTCAATTGCTCCCTTTATTAATGATTCGAATTCCCCTTATTAAGCGATTAAAAAAACGAGTATTTTTCTCTTCATCAATGGTATATCTGGCAACCTCAGTCAATTGCTCCCCTTAATAATGATTGCAATTCCCCTTATTTAGCGATTTAAAAAATCCTACGAGTATTTTTTTGTCTTCTTCAATGGCATATCTGGCAACCACGGTCAATTGCTCCCCTTATTAAGCGATTAAAAAAACCTATGAGTATTTTTTCTCTTCTTCAATGGCATATCTGGCAACCTCAGCCAATTACTTCTCTTATTAATGATTGGAATTCCTCTTATTTAGCGATTTAAAAAATCCTACGAGTATTTTTTGTCTTCTTGAATGGCATATCTGGCAACCACGGTCAATTGCTCCCCTTATTAAGCGATTAAAAAAACCTATGAGTATTTTTTCTCTTCTTCAATGGCATATCTGGCAACCTCAGCCAATTACTTCCCTTATTAATGATTGGAATTCCCCTTATTAAGCGATTTAAAAAGTCCACGAGTATTTTTTGTCTTCGTCATTGCCATATCTGGCAACCACAGTCAATTGCTCCCCTTATTAAGTGATTAAAAAACCTATGAGTATTTTTCTCTTCTTCAATGGCATATCTGGCAACCTCTGCCAATTACTCCCCTTATTAATGATTGGAATTCCCCTTAATAAGCAATTAAAAAACCTGCAAGTATTTTTTCTCTACTTCAATGGCATATCTGGCAACCTTGGTCAATTAATGATTGCAATTCCCCTTATTAAGCGACTTAAAAAACGGAGTATTTTTTTTCTCTACTTCGATGGCATATCTGGCAACCTCGGTCAATTGCAAAACGAGATCAGTTTTACAAAAAAATATACTTAAAAAAAATCCCATACAAAAGTTGTTATACGGCATAGACAATTTCAAATGATAAAAAACCTATAAAAGTCTGGAAAACGTATAGGTTGACAGGTATGAGTTTTTCCACTATCGAACCTCTTAAAGCACAATTGACTACGACAGATGTCCAATCCGTTTTGACCGGTAGGCCCTGTCTATCATTATTCCCCCTTTAGTAAAAAAAAATGGTTTGGGAGTCGGTCAGCGTCACTGAAAGAAGATCCATCATCATCGTTGAGGTGAAAAAAAGTATTTCTGACAGTTGCATGCGGAATAGTAGTACCTACCAAAGCATGAATTCAGGAACTCTCCTTCTCTGGAGGGAATTGAGCAAGGCCTTTAGGTTGTCAACAAGAGATCTCAAACCATTTTTCCGACACAAAGGCGACAGGAATCAGTTGTCTTTCGGAGGGTGAAGGCCTGTAAAATAGAGTTGAAATATATGTTTAATAAATAAATAAGAAAACAGGGCGTTGAAATTTGTCATTGGACAGAACAAAGTCAGGGTATCCTTTGAGAGTTACACCACCTGCAAACCCACTGATATGAATAATGACCTCGTATTATTACAAGGCTGCCGCCATTTTTTTTTTAACTGGGGCATGGTTATCCGTAATCTGAAATTTTAGTGTTTATGATAAAAACAAAGCAAAATTTCACTTTATCATTACTTATCCAATCTACTTCCAATATTGACCGCCTAAGAATACCCTTAAAAATTGCCTTAAAATCGTTGAATTTTGCAATTTCTCTCGTATAAGCCGCCCCCAGATTCATAACTTTCACATCAATACCAATAGTAAAATGGTGGAATAAAAGACAGAATAAAAGTTTTTTTAAGATAAATACAGGGTAAAATTAATATAGTGAATTTTCCAAAGTATGGAATGAATAAAATAATAAGATAATAAAATAATTAGCCTAAAAAACAGCAAAATAACAGAAAAAAAGCTTGCAATTCAGTCGTAGGCCTATCAAAACTCTATATATAGTAATAAAATACTATATATAAAGTAATAATGGTACTAGTTATAGACTCCAAAGTACAGTGTTGTATGATTTATTTATTCATAAATTTATATATTCATTTATGTATCGAGATAGTCATTAAAAAATGTGAGTTGAAAAATATGTATTTTTATGTATTGACATTTTAAAATTAAAAAAACCACAAAAAGTAATTTTAAAAAATGTACAGAAGTTTCTTAACTTTAATTTATGAAATAAAATAAATTTTAAAAATCATTTTTATGTATTTATGTTTTAAATAAAAACAAACAAAAGTAATTTTTAAAAAAATGTACAAAAGTTTCTTAATTTTAATACATGAACATATAAAAAATAAAATATCCTTTTTTATGTATTGCCATTGTTTTACTAAAAACAAACACAAAAAGTAATTTAAAAAATGTACAAAAGATTCTTAACTTTAATTTATGAAATTTAAAAAAATCAAAATAAAAAATACATTTGTATGTATTAGCATTTTAGTATTAAAATAAACAAAACGTAATTTAACAAATGTACAAAAAAAGTTTCTTAATTTTGATATATGAAATTTTAAAAAAAAAATATATATATATATATATATATATATATATATATATATATATATATATATTTTTTTTTTTATGTATTAACATTTTAGAATTAAAATAAACACAAAAAGTAATTTATTTTGTAAAAGTTTTTTAACTTTAATTTATGAAATAAAAAAAAAACAAAATAAACCGTAAATATTTACCTAACATTCAACTACAGCACTACTTTATTTAAAAAATATATTTTTTCACTTTAAAAAACCAAACAAATAAAAACATTTACCCTCCAACGATACTTTTTAGTCCTACTACACATTTCAATCTCAAATATAAACCCATAGTCAAAGTACTACAAAACAAACATGCTTTATATAAAAGCCTGTGAACGAATCAAAAAAATCCATTGGAGATTAAGTAAATGTTTCGAACAACGTTAGCAAACAATCCAAAGCTTAAGTAAAAAGTCACCAAGAGTGCACTTAGCATGCTTAAATATGGAAGACACTCTGAATACTGTTTCTACCCGATGAATTACTCTTCCCTCACTGCTAGCATAGTAAATCTCTTGTAAGCTTTGGTCACAATAAGTAATCGTGACCATCTTTGCATGCCCGGCAGCTTAGATGACACTAACTGTTATCCTATCTGACAGTGAATACTGTTAAAACTAGGAAAGCCTTTCCACACACGACACCAACAATGTTCAAGGTATTCCGACTCCAAAACCATCCACCACAAAACAGAATACTTATATATATATATATATAAACATATAAACTTCATAAGGACCCATGGTTTGGAATCTTAGTGTTAAATTGCAGTGTTGACTATTTTGTAAACAGACACTACAGTTGTCAAATATTACCATATTTTCTCGCATATAAGCTGTATCTGCCTACAAGCCGTACCCTTAAAATTGCCTTAAAATTGTTGAATTTTACAATTTCTCTCATATAAGCCGTCCCATGATTCACAAATTTCACCTCCATTTTCATGGTTTTAATAGGGGAGTACAAATGTGTTACTTTGAAGGGAAAATCTTTGTCCCACAAAGTTAATGTACTTTCTAGCATTGATGGTGCTAGTCGTCCAATCTAATAAAAGAAACATACAATAAACAAAAATAAAAAGCAAATGAGGAATTAAACTAAAAACAAAAAAGAAACCATGAGACAAAAATGGTGGTTTTCTCTTTCATTGTGCCCTGCGATTCAGGGTATCCCCCACCTGGTACCCGTAGTTAGCTGGGGTACGCTCTAGCAACCGCCATAACCCTTGTGAGGATAGGCAATTCAGCCAGATAACTGATGGGATAAAACCTGCGATTTATGGACCACCATTTTGGATCAAATTCTGACTTTCACGCCTTGAAATGAATTTGTAAGAGGTGCAGTACAAGCATTACCGTAATTTGCTGTTTAATATACCCCCATTAATATACCCGGGTATATTAAATGGCACACAAACGGGGAGGTACGATCCACTACGCCCTCGTTATGCCGTGACGGGGTGTATCAACACTTTTCAGACTAAAACGACTTACTGCTAAGGTTGAAACTACTTACTGCTGAATAAAGTCTGACTTGGAATTTTAATGAACTTAAGTATCTATAATTATGCCCCCATGAAAACCATACAAATCTTGCCAAAAAGTTCCCGGGTATATTAAACGGCAGGGGTATATTAAATGGCGCTCAAACGGGAGGCTCAAAAAAGCAAAATTCATTTAATATACTCGGGTACCATATTTTCACGACTAAAAGGCGCACTTAAAAGTTTTAGATTTTCTCCAAAATAGACATTGCGCCTTATAATCCAGTGCGCCTTATATATGAAAAAAAAAAAAAACAGAAAACCAAAAACGAAAAACCACCACTGTCGGATATTAAAAAAACACAAACGCCTGAACTGAAACTATACTGTTAAATATGCAGATGCCATCTTAGTTTACAAAAGATTTTATACCAAAATGACTGGCTCTAGAAGTGACTGTAAAGTAGTGAGTGCTTCATACCTGGAAGTCAATAGCAATTACCGTATTTTCACGACTATAAGGCGCACTTAAAAGTCTTAAATTTTCTCCAAAATAGACAGTGCGCCTTATAATACAGTGTGCCTTATCATACAGTGCGCCTTATCATACAGTGCGCCTTATCATACAGTGCGCCTCATCATAGTGCGCCTTATCATACAGTGCGCCTTATAGTCGTGAAAATATGGTATATTAAATGGCAAAATACAATACCTGTTTCCGTTGTAAGCGCTCTTGTAGACCGGTGTCTGCTGGATCATCTCATCCGTGTAGATGGGCACAGAAGTCCGAACACACTCGTGAGAGCACTGCAGACTATCGTTGTAGGCAGTGAAGATATCCATCTTGCTAGGAACCCTGGCTGGGGTGAAATCTGTCAAGTTTTGGCAGCTTTCTTCCTGCTGGTGGATCTTGCGTTGATGGCTATTGTGGCGGCCATTTCCTGACTGTGCACAGCTACAAAAACACGCACCAAAGACAAGAAAAACAAAATAAAATCATACCTTGTGCTTTCCAAAAAGAAGAAAAAAACAATTTTTGATTAATTAGCATTGCTTTATCATGCTTGTTTAAAAAAAGGAGACTTTCCTACCAGTTTTTAAGGACGAGTGTTGTAATCAAGGCTGCAATAACCATGATGAGAGACACAGTGATTGTGATTATCTGGTGAACAGCCAAACCTAAAAAGCAAGGGGAGACAAAAACATATTTAAATGAGTCACAAGGAAAGTAGAATATTAAATATAAAATGTTCATTCTGGTTTGTAAGGCTCAGTATAATTCAGGAATTCAAATCTTTGATTTTGTTTACCACAAAAACAATGCCCCGGACATATGAGCAATTTGAGATACGAGTAAAATTTGGAGCAAATATTTATCTTGAGATATGAGTCAAATTTTGAGCAAATATTTATCTTGAGATACGACTCAAATTTTGAGCAAATATTTATCTTGAGATACGAGTCAAATTTTGAGCATATATTTATCTTGAGATACGAGTCAAATTTTGAGCAAATATTTATCTTGAGATATGAGACAAATTTTGAGCAAATATTTATCTTGAGATACGAGTCAAATTTTGAGCATATATTTATCTTGAGATAAGAGTCAAATTTTGAGCAAATATTTATCTTGAGATACGAGTCAAATTTTGAGCAAATATTTATCTTGAGATACGGGTCAAAAGTTGAGGAAATATTTATCTTGAGATAAGGTTAAAATCTTGAGCAAATATTTATCTTGAGATATGAGTCAAATTTAGAGCAAATATTTATCTTGAAATAAGAGTCAAATTTTAAGCAAATATTTATCTTGAAATATGAGTAAAATTTTGAGGAAATATTTATCTTGAGATACGAGTAAAATTTTGAGCAAATATTTATCTTGAGATACGAGTCAAATTTTAATCAAATATTTATCTTGAAATACGAGTCAAATTTTGAGCAAATATTTATCTTGAGATACGAGTAGAATTTTGAGCAAATATTTATCTTGGTGTTTTTTCAGAACAGAAAAAACTAATTAGTTTTTAGTTCATTTCAAAGGGAAACATTCGTTTGAGTTACATTAATATCGACCTACGAGCTCAGTCCGGGAACGCATTGCGCTCGTATCTCGAGGTACCACTGTAATTTGATTTGAGATAAGACGACAAATTGTATCAAAATGTTCCCAATTTTAATAATATTAAACACATTTTACTTCTATTAAACCACTAGGTATTTGTAACTTTGTTAATAGATGACAAATTAGAACAAATAATTTCCAATCCAATATCCTGTCAGGCCAATCTATATGAGAAAAAAGTACGACTTATAGTCCAGAACATACAGTATTTATGACCATATCTCCTAAAATAAACTAATTAGTTTTTAGTTCATTTCAAAGGGAAACATTCATTTAAGTTCCAAGAAAATCAACATATGATCTCAGTCCCATAACACATTAAGCTCATATCTCAAGGTACCACTGTATATCCATTCATGTCCGCCTCACATCAAACCCAATTCCTTTAAATACACTCTAACCCACAACTAAAAAAAAAACTAAATGTTCTGTCTGAGTTTGCAGTTTCATATTTTCTGGATTATTCCGTCCCGTACGAGTAAGTGATGGAGCATTAAAGCTTATTGGACACAATGACACATTGCAGCAAGTGACAACATACTTCAAAAGGAGAAAGAAAAGAGTTGTCATGATGAAAAGGCCTCTTGTGGCCTTATGCATCTCACCTCTCCATCAAGCGGCTGTCTAATGGGACGGATCCAAGCCAATTTGTCTTTGGGAAAGCTCAAAAAAGGAAGTGCCGTTAAGTCATTTTCCAAAAGCTGCTTGGCTGGCTAGCCTTCTCTCTTCTCTCTCTCTTTCGCCCAAGTCAACCTTGGATGAATGATATCTACACTTGGCACTAGAAAGCTTTAACTTTCCAGCTGTATTCGGGGGTCGCTCGCCATAGAAAAGGCAGATTAACTTCTGACATTTCTGTCATTTGCATTTCCTTTTTTTGGCAAGTGACTAACATCAAGGCCTTGGACAATTAGAAAAGAACATCTGTCTAACCCAGCGGGTGGCAAACAAACGACCCGCGGGCCGGATCCGGCGTGTCTGGTGGTTTGGTACGGCCCGGAGAAGAAAGCTGCATTGTATAAAAAAATACGAATGTTCTTTAGAAATTGTAGTTCTTGTATTATCCGCTAGGGGCGCAGTGTTTTAGTACGTGCAGACAACATGAATTGACATTTGTTTATGTTCTTATGTTATTCTCTTGTTCATAATATATTGTTCATAATGTAAAAGGAAAATTCTGTTAATAAATATTTTGATAATTTACTCATTTTTTTGCAATAATTATTAGTATTAGTGAGTAATAGAAAAGAAAAAAAAGTGGGCTTATTGTTAGTTCTATGTCATTTTGCAATGAGTTTACTGGTCCGGCCCACTTGATCTCAAATTAAACTGGTTTCGGCCCGCAGACCAAAGGGAGTTTGACACCCCTGGTCAAACCTCAGCATTAATATAGCGACCCCCCCCCCCCCCCCCCCCCGACCTTCATCAATGGATGAAATTCCTTAAAAGACTGACAACTGACAACTATATGGATGGCTAGGTTAGAAAAGGCCATTCCCACAAAATATATTTGTTTTGCATACCTTTAAACCTCAGCCAAATGTTCGCCTTATTTATGATTGCAATTCCCCTTATTAAGCGATTAAAAAATGTACAAATGCAACATGGCACATATTTACTCACATAAAGTGCAATTAAAAGTATAAAATTATCTCCAAAGTGGACAGGGTGCCCAATTAGTATGCAGTAAATTCAATGTTCTGTAGATGTCGCTGTATGAGGCTGACAGTGCATTGCTTGCTGCCGCGCTATATTTATATAGTGAAAAGGTGGAAGTGCGAAAGAGGAATACTATGTCTACTACCAGTGACCGAGATGATCTGGATTAGAGCCGAAATGGCTAAAACGAGATCAGTTTTACAAAAATGTACTTTAAAAAATCCCGTACAAAAGTTGTTATACGGCGTACACAATTTGAAATGATTAGAAAACGTATAAAATACGGGAAAAATTTGACAGGTATGATAATCGTAAAAGATAGAAAGGGGGAACAGAATCAAGATCTGTATCTGAAATTCGATTCATTATGTATTAAATTCAAGATTCTGTAGATGGCGCTGTATGACCCTGACAGTTTGACTGTCTGGGTACATTGCTTGCTGACGCGCTACATTTAAATAATGAAAAGCCGGATCATTTCATGCTTAAAACAAGACAATATTAGCAGTCGACGATGATGTTTTCATCTGCTACCAGTGACGAGACGATCTGGATTAGAGCCGAAATGGGTAAAACGAGATCGGTTTTACAAAAACGTACTTAAAAAAAAAATCCTGTACAAAAGTTGTTATATGGCCCACACACAATTTGAAATGATCAAAAAACGTATAAAAATACAGGAAAATCATTGACAAGTTGACAAGTATATTTTTGTAGCAATAAAAGTACCTTGTATCATATATAATTTCCCAAAAATAATTGCCCCTATTGTTTTATTGACAAAAACTCCAATTTGCAAGGAATTAGGGTTATTATTTTGGTCATTTTACTAACCTCTAGCGCATCTTCCGGACTATAAATCTCCATTTTTTCATAGTTAAGCTGGGCTAGCGACTAATACTCAAGTGCGATTTATATGTTTTATTTTTCTGCTCCGACCACTGACAGTCTGTTAAGTTGTTTTGCACAGATTTTCACACTGTATTTTTTGGACGGCTGTTTGTTGAAATATAATAAGTCATTGCTAAGGCAAAGTCATTTTTACATTAAAAATTCAAGGTACACATTGCATTGGCATAAAATCCTCAATACCTTACAATTAATTACAATCCATACACATCCACAAGTACTAATAACTGTTTGTACAACCTTAATTCAAAGGAGTACCTAAAATAAATAAAGATGCTCAAATGATGACCTACATTAGGTTAAATTAGAAAGAGCAATACAATGGAATCGGGGTGGACAAAATAGCAAGTAAAACTCATTGTTGTTGAAAAATGACTTTTTTGTGGTCCCTTGCTCTGTAGATTTGTCAAATTGTCACCATGTAAAAAGGCAAAGAAGATGATACAGCTGATAAAGATGAAGGCTAAAGACCTCTAGGCGGCAAGCTTTGCCATCTCCACTAAAAGCGTCATGATTCCTTGATGTGAACGACAAAGGCGGCCCTTTGGCTTCTTAATTTAATAAAAGATCTGATATGAAACGTCATACAAGTGTTAAAAATTTGAAGGTAACCTACATAACTCACTACTATTGGCTGTACAACTTCAAATATCTATCTATTAAAAAAAAACAACAACAACAACAACAATTAAAGCATTTAACTTCCCACAGTTGGTGGAGATAGGCTCTAGCACCCCCGCAATCTTTGTCTGGATAAGCTTAATGGTAAATAATGAATGCGAGAAAACAACTAAATTCAAACTATCTCACAGAGAACTAATCAGTTATTTGATAGATTTATGTTAGGAAATATGGTCATAAATACTGTATTTTCTGGACTATAAGTCGTACTTTTTTTTTTTAATATATTGGCCAGGCCTACGACTAATACTCAAGTACAACTTGTTTTATTTGATCTCTATCTCTGACCACCCACGGCCTGTTATGTTGCTTTTTTGGCACTGATTATCTGTAAAATATTTTGGTGGCTGCGACTTATACTCCGATGAGACTTATACTCTGAAAAAGACGGTATTCCTATTTAGCTGTTGCAAATTATTTTCCAAAAAATACGATGACTATTTTTTTTCTTCGTTGGATTTTTTTTTGTACTCAGTGGTGACTGACAATTCAAAAATATGGTATCATTTTTTTCAAGAAAAAATGATACATTGTGTATTTTTTGGCTGTTGCGACTTATACTCAAGTGTGACTTGAAGTACGAAAAATACGATATACATTTTTTTCTTTTCATTATCGATTTTTTGGCTTTTTTTTTTACTTATACTAAGGTGTGACTTGTAGTGCAAAAAACTACAGTATCCAATACTATTTGGCTGTTGCGACTTATACTCAGATGAGACTTATTCTACAAAAAAAGACAGTATTCAATTTTTGCTATTGCGAATTATACTCAGGTTGTGACTTCTAGTCCAAAAAATATGGTATCAATTTTTTTCTTCTTTTCTTCATCGTGTATTTTTTGACTGTTGCGACTTATACTCAGGTGTGACTTGTAGTACGAAAAATATGGTATAGTTTTTTCTCTTCATTGTGTATTTTTTGGCTTTTGTGACTTATACTAAGCTGTACAAAAAAATACAGTATCCAATATTTGGCTGTTGCACCTTATACTCAGGTGAGACTTATACTACAAAAAAAGCCAGTATTCATTTTTTTGGATGTTGCTAATTATACTCATGGGTGACTTACAGTCCAAAAAATATGGTATCAATTTTTTTCTTATGTATTTTTTGGCTGATGTGACTTATACTCTGAAAACGACGGTATCCATATTTTGGCTGTAGCGACTTATACTCAGGTGTGACTTTCCATCCAAAAAATATGTATATACGTATATACGTGCATATATATATATATATATATATATATATATATATATATATATATATATATATATATATATATATATATATATATATATATATATATATATATATATATATATATATATATATATATATATATATATATATATATATATATATATATATATATGATAAAAGTATCTATTTTTTTCTCTTCATTGTATATTTTTTGGTTGTTGCGACTCAGGTGCGACTTATAGTCCGAAAAAAACACTACATGGAAAATTGTTCGTGAATTAAATGTCCTCTAGCTTTATTTTGACCATTAAGCAGGCATTTTTAGTGAAAGCCACTTAGAGCTAATGCTGAACACCCACGCAGCATTTGCTCAAAAACCTCTTGAATAATGTACTTCTCTTAAAAATCTTGAAATACAACCCGGATAAGATTCACTGAGACGTTAAATACCCTCATATAGACCCTGTAAATAAGACAAGTTCACCTCTGCCACCGCCAAAAACCTTGACGGGACAGGTGAGGGAAAGACTTCCTTCAAAAGGGGGACGACCGATCGTTAGGAATTGGCAATTAGCGTCGATGTCAAAGTGTCAATCTATCCAGATTTTCCACTGAGCCGCCCGCCAGGCAATCTAAAACAACGATTGAAGGACGAACAGCCAGCCGAGTGGCGCCCGAGTGAAGTGTAGGCTTGAAAAGATGTAGCAAAGGTTGAAGGAGAACTCGCAAACAATTGCTCGACAATGCCTGGCTCTCATTGTGAAAGGCGTCGCTGAATAATTTAGTCGGTCTGGATGGAAAATTCTCCAAAGGAGGCCAAAAAGGGCAAGCTGGGGGTAGATTGCAACGGCGAGGGTAGCATTTCTTCAAAGTCTATCCATGATTGTAGGTTAACATACTAGGTTTAAATGCAGTGTTCAAATTTTACTCCTGGGAAATGTAACTTTTTTTGTTTATGGTGTTTATTTAGCCATGGAAATAGAGATCATTGGTGTCAAACTGGTGGTTTTGGGGATATATCTGGTCCTGCTACGTTTTCTTGTGCGGCCTACAAAGGTAAATCATGTATGTTATGCCTTATCATTATGTTACAATAAGGCATACATTCAGATTATGTATGTATAGAAATTGTTTATTCTTAAAAAAAATAAACATTTTTAATACAAAATATTTTTTAATTAAAAAAAATATTTATTTAAAAAAATGTATGTTATATTAAAATATTGTTCAATTAAAATGATTGTTATCTTATATTTACTTAAAAAATATATTTTACATTGAAATATTTGTTTTTGTGGTTTACTTGTGGTTTTTAATCAAAAACAGTATTTTAAAAAATATGAACATTAAACATATCCAGTTTTCCACTTTTTTTAAAATACATTTTTAAAAGTTGTTAAAATTTACTTTCATTTTTTACATGAAAAAAAATATTCAAAGACAAAAAATGTATTTTTAACGTTTAATTAAACAAATTTGTCGTTGTTGTCAGTTTCTGATCAAAAACAGTATTTTAAAAAATGAATATTTAAATTTTTTATAGAATATTTCCAGTTTTCAATTTTTTTACTAAATAAAGACCATTTGTTAAAATCTACTGTTCCCTTTTTTCCCACATGAAAATAAGAAATTATTCTAAGATTAAAAGATATATTCAATGTTTTGAAATGAAAAATGCAATCATTTTTTTCTTTCAAAATATTTTAAGATTTCAACATCTTACTATCATTTACATTAATTATTTCCACAGGAGACTTTCTCAATCCCATCGTACAATTCTTCACTAACAAAAAAAGGCATTCATTCATTCATTGCTGTACCAAAACCTCCATAAAAAAATTGTAATTAAATTTGACGAAAATTGCTTACAAAATCCATTCTTTTACAAAAAAATAGCCACTGGTTTCTAAGTAACCCCCAATTATTCCCCTATCTAAATGTCAGAGGGGTTGTTTTTCACACTGAGGCGCTAAATACTCAATATTACATCCTTGACAACTATAAACACACAAGAGATAATTACGGTAATATTACATGCACGCTTATAAAGGGAGACAAAGCACATTAATGGCTTTCATTTGTGCTGACTGCTGACGTTATTCATGAGTCAGTTGGACTCACGCAGCTTATTTAGTGCAATGGTGAGTGCAGATACTGTAATCTCACACTTACTGAGAGCCTGACTAATTATGATAAGTACTTTTTTCACTAATCTGTAATGACAGGATCCTTATGTAAAGTTGCAAGACTTGAAAAAATATATATAGTATATATATTACCATATTTTCTTGCATATTGACCGCTTCTGCAAACCCTTAAAATTGCCTTAAAATCGTTGAATTTTACGATTTCTCTCGTATAAGCCGCCCTGATTCACATTTTTTTACCTCCATTTTCATGGTTTTAATAGGGAGTACAAATGTGTTACTTTGAAGGGAAAATCTTAAGAAAAATCTTCGAATGTGGTATTTCTGAGATATTTTCTAAATCAATTTCAGGATTGCATACTCCTAAAGATTGTTGATGTAGACAAGCTCAAAAAGGAAGTCATGTGAGCAGTACAACTAGCAAGTGTGTCCGTAGCGGTCTAGTTTGTCATCCCTAGGTAAGATGGCGGCGCCCTGAGCGAGCAATAGCTGCCACAAGTAAGTGAGTTTTTCATGTTTCATGTTTTTTTTCTTGAATTTTCTCCATAAACGTTAAAATAAATGTTGTTTATCTTTTCTATATTTTGAAATAAATGACCGTATCGGCCACATTGTCTTGCGTTATGGCGTTTCGTCTTCGTCAAGTCTAATTTATGCGCATATAAGCCGTACCCTTGATTCAGTCATCATTTATTTTAGCAACAAATACAGCGTATATGCGAAAAATGCGATATTAGAGAGTCCACTATAGCTTTCTCAAATAACATTCTATTCTATCTAATCAGTTGTATCTAAATTCAAGATTCTGTAGATGTCACTGTATGACGCTGACAGCTTGACTATGTGGGTACATTGCTTGCTAACGCGCTATATTTAGAGTGAAAAGGGCTGGCATGTGAAAGGGGAATGTGCATATCATGCTCAAAGCATGTCAACATTAGCAATCAGATTAGAGTCGAGATCAGTTTCACAAAAAAATAAACAAAAAAAACATTTTTCCCGTCAAAAAGTTGTTATATAGCGTACAAAATTTGAAATACCGTATTTCACGACTATAGGGCACACTTAAAGTCTTAAATTTTCTCCAAAATAGACAGTGCGCCTTATAATACAGTGCGCCTGTAAAACCAAAAACGAAAAACCACCACCGTCGGATATTAAAAAAACACGAACGCCTGAACTGAAACAATTCTGTTAAATATGCAGATCTTAGGTTAAAAAATCTTCCATCATATAGCTCCTCCCCCACCGCAAGATTTTATACCAAAAAATCCAAAACATCAACAATGGCTGGCTCTAGAGGTGACTGTAAAGTAGTGAGTGCTTCATACCTGGAAGTCAATAGCAATTAACCGTATTTTCACCACTATAAGGCGCACTTAAAAGTCTTACATTTTCTCCAAAATATACAGTGCGCCTTATAATACAGTGCGCCTTATATATAGAAAAAATGTCATTCATTGAGGGTGCGCCTTATAATGCGGATGCGCCTTATAGTCGTGAAAATACGGTAATTAAAAACACTTTTTAAAAAAATAAGTTGTTATACAGCATACACAATTTAAAACAACCAAAAAAAAAACTTCCAAATCAACAGGTATTTACTCCATTATATTCCATCCACAAACCAAGAAAATAACAATTTCTCTCTTACCTGACGTATCCCCGTATGGCTTTGGTGGCTTGACAGTATCCCCAAAGCTGTTAGGACCCTTGGTGGTACTCGATCTTTTAGGTTCTGGGGTAGTCACCATATTAAACGTCCTTTGGGATAGCTTTGTTGTAGTACTAGCGGTTCCAGTCACTGTAGTAGTCGCGGGCTTGGTGGGCAGGTTAACTTTGGAGTCGATTTTACTATTCTCATCAATACTATCTGGCCCTGTGGGTCCCCAGTCAATAAATCCGGCCACTGTGGTAGTCTGGCCCTCCTGAGACTTATCGATTGTCTCCCATTTGAGCTGCCGTTTAGCTCGAAGTAGCAACCTAGCTTGATTTCTTCTGTTCCCATTGGAAAAAGCAGTAGCAAATTGCGCTACCCCCGGATCGATCCCAGAGACCGCCGACCGGCAATCCTTACACGGTCGTTTGCGTGGAGGTTTCCGATGCTTTTGGCCGGCGACTTTTTGCCAGATCCCGGATTTATTGTCTTGGGTTGTTGGAGGTATAGAGTTTAAAAGCCTACGAGCCAAAGGGCTTACTGTCCTCCAATGGAGTTTGTTAGGTATGTCCCAGATGGGTTGTAGTCGAGGTTTGGAGCGAGGCACCGGTTTAGGCATGAGTTTGATTCCTAGACCTTGATTTAGGGGACTGCAGGCTGAGAAATCCAAGGTCATGTGGGTCACTGCTAGTAGAATCCACATCCGGTGACCCACACAGCTGCTTGGCCTCAAAGCAGATGGACTGATCATAAAAAGGAGACATTAAAAGAGAAGACATTTTAGATTTATGGAGTCACACCTTGCAAATTTGATGAGGGAGGTTCAATCGTCAATATTAACATCTGGGTTTGGACTCTAGTTAATCTCGAAGGCTAAGTTCTACTCAAAGATGGTTGATTGATTGAGGTGGGATGATAATTCATTTCACTTAAACCGATTTGAATGAAAGTACAGAAAATAATAGGAAAGATTACCGTATTTTTTACGACTATAAGGCGCACTTAAAAGTCTTAAATTTTCTCTAAAATAGACAGTGCGCCTTATATATGGAAAAAACAGAAAACAAAAAACAAAAAACCACCACTGTCGGATATTAAAAAAACACAAACGCCTGAACTGAAAGAATACTGTTAAATATGCAGATGCCATCTTAGTTTACAACATCTTCCATCATATAGCTCCTCCCCCACTGCAAGATTTTATACCAAAAAAATCCAAAACATCAACAATGGCTGGCTCTAGAGGTGACTGTGTAGTGAGTGAGTACTTCATACCTGGAAATCAATAGCAATTACCGTATTTTCACGACTATAAGACGCACTTAAAAGTCTTAGATTTTCTCCAAAATAGACAGTGCGCCTTATAATACAGTGCGCCTTATATATGGAAAAAAATGTCATTCATTGAGGGTGCGCCTTATAATGCGCTGCGCCTTATAGTCGTGAAAATACGGTAGATTGTAATTTTATGTTTTTACATCTGACTGTTGGGAATCTTTCAATTTACAGTTACGCCATGTTATTGTATGGTCTGCAATACATATTGGTAAACGTGATTTTAGGTGTAAAATTACACAGAAACACGCATACGATATGTTTTCATTTTAACAATTGTGAGCCGGTTTGGTGTTTACAATAATTTAATACCCACCAAAGCAAGGGTGTCAGACTCGGGTTGGTTCATGGGCGGCGTTAACGTCAACTTGATTTCATGTGGGCCGGACCATTTTAGATATAATTTTTTGATTTTTTTTATAAACGGATTAAAAGAACTGGATTAAAAACGCTGAATATTCAGTATTTTATAGATCTAAAACAATGTTAATTTGAGCTTTTTTTAAATATATTTTTAGATTTTGCAAGATCATTTTTAACCTAAAAACACTGAAAATTTGATTAACAAATTACAATTATTGATTTAAAAGGGTGAAAATCAGGAAATGTAATATACATCTATACTCTTCATTTTAAGTTGATCCGAAAACAGAAAGTCCGCACTCACACACAAAATGATGTGGCGGGTCAGGTTTGGCCCCCAGGCCGCCACTTTCACACCGGTGACAAAGGGGAAGCAAAAGATACTAAATGAAAAATGTTTTTTTTCTTGAATTTTATTCATTTATTTTAGCCGTTTTAAAATATTTTTAGATTTTACAAAAGGATTTTTAACTAAAAACAGAAAAAAATGATTAAAAAATGACAATTATTGATTAAAAAGAGGGAAAATCAGGAATTTTAATATACATCTATACCCTTCATTTTAATTTAATCTAAAACAGAAAGTCGGCACTCATGATTTACTTTCCCGGGCCACACAAAATGATGCAGTGGGCCAGATTTGGCCCCTGGGCCGCCACTTTGACACCTAACAACCTTTAGGGCAAATGATAAATGAACTGGCTACTTAAACTCTACCTATCATCCATGCAGTCTTCAAACAATTTCCATTCAAGGATGCATTCATTTTCTTAGAATCACCATTTCATAATCTTGCTCACTACTTTAAATTAGCTGGACAATTTTCTAAATACTTTTTCCCCACCTGTTATTGTTTCCGAATTATCACGAAACCTGCAAGCCACTTTAAAAGTTGGAGAGTAAGTAACACACAAACAAGATGGCTAATAATTTAGGATGGCAATTTAATAGAGCCATAAACTGTGATTGATGTGGTCATGACATAGCAGTAGCAAGGTCAACACATTATTGACAACTATAATTAGTATTTCAAGAACTTCAGCCCTGACCTCTACCAAGATCCTGGTAATCATCACACTGGAGGCAACTAGAGGCTAAATTAATGCAGCGCGTCACCATTTTTTTATGGCTTCTTATATGCTTTTCACACTGATGCTTCTGGCTGTGTCCAAAACAAAGCAAAGTCGAGTGGACTTTAAATGCAGTTTGAGTCAACTAAATCACATACATGTCAATGTATATACGTTTTTTGATCATTTCAAATTGTGTACTTCAAGGGTGTCGGACTCGGGTTGGTTCGCGGGTCGATTTAACGTCAACTTGATTTCACATGGGCTGGACCATTTTAGATATAATTTTTTGATTATTTTTTTTTATAAATGGATTAAAAGAACTGTATTAAAAGCCCTGAATATTTAGTTTTTTGTAGATCTAAAACAATGTTTATTTTAGCTTTTTTTTATATATATTTTTAGATTTTTAAAAATGATTTTTGAACTAAAATCACAGAAAAAATTGATTAAAAAATGACAATCCAAAACAATGTTTATTTTAGCAATTTTTAATATATTTTTAGATTTTACAAAATGATTTTTGAACTAAAAACACAGAAAAAATTGATTTAAAAATGACAATTATTGATTTAAAAGGGGGAAAGTCAGGAAATTTATTATACATTTATATCTATCATTTTAATTTGATCCTAAAACAGAAAGTCGGCAATCATGTTTTACTTTCCCGGGCCACAAAAAAAATGATGCAGCGGGCCAGATTTGGCCCCTGGACCCCAACTTTGACACATGTGGTGTCCGCCGTATAACAAATTTTGAACTGGAAAAAATGTTTTCAAAAAATTATGTTTTTTTTGTTGTAAAACTGATCTTGTCTTCCCCATTTCAGCCCTAATCCGTATCGTCTCTGTCAATGGTAGCACCCGTTTGCCTTTTCACTATATAAATATAGCGCGTCAGCTAGCAATGTACCCACACAGTCAAGCTGTCCCCATCCTACAGCGACATCTACAAAATCTTGAATTTACTGCATACACAAGGCGCACCGACTGATTGTGCGCCTCATCCACTTTGGAGAAAATTTTAGACTTTTAAATGTACCCTTTGTGAGTAAATATGTGCCGCGTTGCATCTGTACAGGGTTTTTTTTATTATTATTGTTTAATAAGGGGAATTGCAATCATTCATAAGGGGAACAATTGACTAAAGTTGACAGGTATGGAATCATTACCATTCATTCTATTAAAAAGCATTATATAAAAAAAAGGTAATCACCCAATTGTCACCCTCTGGCCCTATAACTTAAACTTCTCATAAAAAAATGATATATCTCGACTATTGTCATGGGTAAAGGGGGGGTTCTTGATCTTAAACCGGCCCATTTACTTTTGCCTACAGCCATCCGAACATGGAACTCTGTAGGTCAACAGTCATCACACATGATTAAGCTATATAGCAATGAACCAATAAGAACTACACATTCACTCATTTTCAGCACTGCAGTACTGTAAATTTGAGTTTTCCATGCAGTAGCACTATTTTCCGAGTTTAATGACTAGTAGATAGCTTGGCGTGTCCTGGATCTGACGATACGTACATTTAACGATGCATTTCTATACATTTTTATTCATATACAGTGTTCCCTCGCTTATCGCGGTTAATGAGGACCGGGACCCCCCGCAATAAGTGCGTTTCCGCGAAGTAGGCGTGCCCCTTCAAAAATGCTTAAAGAAACGTGTAACACGTGCACAAAAGCACCAGCAAGCAAAAATATCATAGTAGTCCGGATGGAGGATCTTCTGCAGTTTTTTTGCACGTAAGAAACATTGTTATTGGGAGTTGTGAACATTGTTTTTTGGGGTGGTGAAGATGTGCCATGACGTCATCAATGCGATTCCTGAACTCTCACCATGTTATTGACCATTTCTTTGGCCTTTTTTGATGCAATTACTACTAATTCTTATTGAATATTTTGTTTCCACCTCTTGTAAAATGATGTAATTTATCATTTTAACTTAATATCTTTACATTTTTTATTTTTTTTTTTCCTGAAAAAAATCTGTGAAGCTCTGAGTCCGCGATAGCTGAAGCGCGAAGTAGCGAGGGAACACTGTATATAAATATAATTGTATAAAATTGTAATATAATCATGAAAGAGGCAAAACACCATAGAAACTTATACTTTAGAAGACCTTTAAGAAAGAATTCTTCTACAAAAAAAGGTCAAATACATCTACCAAACATGGCCTGTTTGACTGAAAGCCAAGTAGATAAGTAACAGCAGTGTCATGTCTTTGTTTCATTTTTTATGAGAAGACTGGCATGAACCAGTTTCCGTAAGAGTCTTTTCAATCCCCAAATGAGGATACTAAAAAGCTGTTTTTGTCAGTTTGTCCCTAACAAGACAAAAAGTCAAAACCCATTAGCCCTAGGCGGAACATTGTCATACCTGTCAAAATGCTACCTTTATTAATTAATGCAATTCCCCTTTATTAAGCAATAATAAACTGTACAAATGCAACATGGCACATATTTATTCACATAGGGTGCACTTTAATGTCTAAAATTTTGGACAAAGTGTATGCACTAAGTTAAAGATTCGGTAGATGTCGCTGTATGACGCTGATAGCTTGACTGTTTGGGTACATTGCTTGCTGACACGCTATATTTATATAGTGAAAAGCCAAAATGGGTAAAATGAGATCGGTTTTACAAAAATCATACTAAAAATAATCCTGTACAAAAGTTGTTATGCGGCATACAAAAAAATAGGGTAAAATGAAAGCGATTTTACAAAAAATGCACAAAAAAATCCTGTACAAAAGTTGTCAACTTGATTTCACGTGGGCCGGACCTTGTTAGATATAATATTTAATTTTTTTAAATAAATGTATTAAAACTGGATTAAAAGACCCGAGTATTCCGTTTTTTACAGATCTAAAACAATGTTTATTTTATATTTTTTAAAATATATTTTTAGATTTTACAAAATATTTTTTAACTAAAAACAGAAAAAATGATTAAAAATTGCTATTATTAATTTAAAAAGGGGAAAATCAGAAAATATAATATACATTTATACTCTTCATTTTAATTTAATCCTAAAACAAAAAGTCGGCACTCATCACTTACTTTCTTGGGCCACACAAAATGATGCGGCGGGCCAGATTTGGCCCCCGGGCCGCCACTTTGACACCTGTTATACAGCATACACAATTTGAAAACATAAAATACGGGAAAAACGTATAAGTTGATAAGTATGCATTCTTAACGTACTTGCCCAGTCCCAAAAAACCTAAAATACTCCAAAAATAGTGTATTGGGGGTTTCAATGCATTTATATGACATTTTACAGCAAAAAAAACCTGATTATAAAATAGTTCTCTTCTCCTAATTAATAATATTACAACCACTGCACATCTTGGTTAGATGGCTCAATTTCTTCCGAATCTTTCAAAACAACTTCCCATTCAACAAGTCTAAAAAGAAGAAGAAAACATCGAATATTTTGACACCACACGGTGAAAATATCATTTGCAAATATTCCGCACAGATGGCAGATAAAGACTGGTATTAGCGATGTGATCATGGCAGATTGCTTTTCTGATGAAAAACGGTGCCTGGTGCCCTATTTTAGGAGGACATGCTCCATCACAACATCATTACCAACTTAAGTACAAAGTTAAGCTTAAACACCATACTCGGAAATCCCTTTAGTGCCCGTTTTGTCGTTTCCTAGATTCACGGTCACAAAAAATATGGCTGTCTAGGCACCCTCTGTAGGCCTAATGGCAGATGGGTTTTCATTTTGAAGATAAATGAGGTATTTAACATCGCAGAATTTGTTTATTTGTCATAGGAAAGAAACCAAAATGGATGTTTAACTTGACTATTGGGTACATTATCGATAAATTGAGCCCCATTTATTCATTAAACAACAACAAACTTGTCTGAAAATTTGCATTACATGAAAACTTTGAGTCATATTAGACACAGGGGTGTGGAATATGCTGCCCGGGGGCCGGAAGTGGCCCGGTAGGGAGTCAGATCCGGTCCAAGGGATTGTTCTTCAATGGCAACTAATGAGAATTGCATTGCAGTATAGGAAAGGGTGTCAGACTCGGGTTGGTTCGCGGGGTGCTTTAACGTCAACTTGATTTCATGTGGGCTGGGCCATTTTTTGATATAATATTTAGATTTTTTTATATATATAAATGGATTAAATGAACTGGATTAAAGGGCCTGAATATTCAGTTTTTTATAGATCTAAAACAATGTTTATTTTAGCTTTTTTTAAATATATTTTTAGATTTAACAAAATGCTTTTTTAACTAAAAACACTGAAAAATCGATTAAAAAAATCACATATTTATTTAAAAGGTGGAAATCAGGAAATGTAATATACATCTATACTCCTAATTTTAATTTGATCTAAAACAGAAAGTCGGCACTCATGATTTACTTTCTCGGGCCACACAAAATGATGCGGTGGGCCAGATTTGGCCCCTGAGCCGCCACTTTGACACTTGTGATCTAAACATGCAAAATGGACAATAACAAAAATATCAAAATTTAGTTTGTCATTAGATATTATTTGCCAAATATCTGGCATTTTTCTTATTAAAATAAAAACCAAAAATAAACTTGTTAATGTAGTAATAATAACAGGCATATTTTAGCGTGATAGATGACTGGAACCTAAAAAAAAAAATAATTATATATTTTTTAAAAACACAAAAAGCTGTTGGTGATCATAGAGAGAGAGAAGAAAAAAATCACACTTGAATATTAGTCGCAAATAATGAAAAAATGGCGACTTATACTCCGTAAAATACGCTAATTGTAACCACATTTCCACAAAAGTCTATCTATCTCCTCCCCTTCTTCAAAATAAAGTCCACATTTACATTTTCCATTCTCTAAATAATCATTCATTACACTTTGAGTCCTTCTTTTATGTCACGTAAGATCCGGTAAACAATTATCTTTGCCGCTAATTAGATATGGCGGCTAATTATTGTCTAGCGCACTGTATCCTTGGCCCACTTCTACTGTCGGGAATCCCACTGTGATCACTTGTGTGAAGCCATGTGGGTCTTAATTAGAAGTTCTCTTCTTGCATTTGCAGAATGGAATGCTTCAATAAGGTGGTCTTCCCACCTGGGGAAGGTGAAAAAGTCTTTTTTTTTTAATCGTATTGCTCGCTTCCCAAGGCTGTCGCCGGTAGAAATGTTATCAGCGGGGGTCTTGACAGCCCTCGCCACTGAGTACACATCATTTTATAAGTCACACAGACATTGAAAGGTCTCTTGGTGAAGGTGACTTCAATCCAATGGGAAAGGTGAGGAGATTTTATTTGAAAGACAGGATTTAAACCAAGGGTTAGACCAGATCCGTTTATTTTTAAAGTTAACTTAATGGGCGCCATTGACGATGGTAGATGTCTGATCCGTTTTGATTGGAACAAATGTCCGTTTGTCTCTTCTAGTCAAAAAGGATTGGACGTCGAGTATCTTCAATGGCAGTGAAAGTTTAGTCAGTTGATGATATTTCATACAAACATAGTAGAAGGTATTAAAGCAACTTTATTACTATATAAGCAGATATATAGCAAATAACAGCTAATGAGAAACTGACTATTTGTCCACTGATATTTTTGTTATTGTCCATTTTGTATGTTTAGAGCACAGGTGTCAAAGTGGCGGCCCGGGGGCCAAATCTGGCCCGACGCATCATTTTGTGTGGCCCGGGAAAGTAATTCATGAGTGCAGATTTTCTGTTTTAGGATGAAATTGAAATGAAGAGTATAGATAGATGTATATTAAATTTCCGGATTTTAAACTCTTTTTAAATCAATAATTGTAATTTTTAATCAAATTTTCTGTGTTTTTAGTTCAAAAATCCTTTTGTAAAATCGAAAAATATATTTAAAAAAAAGTTAAAATAAACATTTTTTTAGATCGATAAAAAACAGAATATTCACGGATTTTAATCCAGTCCTTTTAATCTATTTATTTAAAAAAATCTAAATATTATATCTAAAACAGTCCAGCCCACATGAAATCATTTTTTTTAAAGTTGGAAATGTTGGTGGCAAGTATTCGAGTAGGAATTGAAGCCACTACAAATGATTATTTTTGTGATTATACACATACAAAGAACCTGTTATTACTGTTATGTTATTTTTAATGATGTACATTTTTCATTGTTTTTCAATAAAGTCCATGTTTGCAAAATTAACTAGCTTAAAGTTGATTTTAATGTCGAATAAAAAAAGAACAATCGTGCCCCGTTTTTTTAGGGTTGTGTAGAACCAAAATAAAATTGCAAACAAATTATTTTTTACATAAATAAACATACAGCAAATAAACCTGGTCAATAAACTGAACAATTTTAGCTGTGATTTGTTGGATATTTGCTTCTTTATACTATATTTTGTTTCAATCAAGTGCCTGGTGCCTGCCATTGCTCGTTCAGGGCGCCGCTATCTTACCTAGCATGACAAACTAGGTGTACTGCTCACATGACTTCCTTTTCAGAATGTGCAAACCAGCAGACGATCCTTCCGATTCATACAGTATCTCAGAAATACCACGTGCGATGATTTTTCTTAAGATTTTCCCTTCAAAGTAACACATTTGTACTCCCTAATAAAACCATGAATATGGAGGTGAAAAAATTGTGAATTAGGGGGCGGCTTATATGCGAGAAATTGTAAAATTCAACGATTTTAAGGCAATTTTAAGGATGTGGCTTATACGAGAAAGCGGCTAATATGCGAGAAAATGTAAAATTCAGCCATTTTAAGGCAATGTTAAGGGTACGGTTTATACACGGAGGCGACTTATATGCAAGAAAATGTAAAATTCAACCATTTTAAGGCAATTTTAAGGGTGCGGCTTATACATGGAGGCGACTTATATGCGAGAAAATACGGTATAACTCAGTTTATCCCGATAGTTGCATTGCTCTATTGTGAAAATTCTAAAGATTCATACAGGCAGAATACAGGAACACTAAAGTTCTCCTATTAAGGCTTTTTTTTTTTTACATGGTGCTTTTATATATTCCACTTTCCCTAATTCTGCCAGCCTGGAGGACAAGAATTTCACACTGGGGAGAAGACTTAAAATAGACGGATAGAAACATGCATTTATATGACCTAAAGAGAGCAACACAGATTGTTGCAAAAAGAAAAGCCAGTCCGAACAAGGAGCTGTGCAGCCATTTTTTTGCCCTCCGGGGGGGCCGGAGTGTTGGATTGTCTGATAACATCCAGGCCATGGAAGAAGGGCACTTTCCCTTTCACAGCTCGTTGTGAGGGGAGACAAGGAAGCTACTGGCAAAGAGAGAGATGGATTTGACTGCTTCATCAAATTATAACAATGGCGTGCCTAGGATTAATACAGGAAGGAATATAGAGGCATATAAATACAGAAATGCATACTTGTTAACTTGTACCCTTTTCCTGTGTGTTATATGTTTTGTCATTAGAAATTGTAGCAACTTTTGTATGGGAAAAAATGGTTTTTTTTAAGTATTTTTTTTATAAAACTGATCTTGGTGACTGGGTGAATTTAAAACAAAATTAGAAGTTTAGTGTAAGGTTAGATCTAACTATTTTTTAGTGTGTCTGCATTGTAATCCAAGTTTAACTTTGTTCATGTTATGTTACGAGCATGTTGCCATCCAAAAAGTCCCGCCCCCTTATCTGTCTGTCTTTTTCCCCTTCGCAAAATCTGTCAAATTTTAATAATATTAAACACATTTTAGTAGTATTAAACCACTAGTTATTTGTTACTTTGTTAATAGATGGCGAATTACAACAAATAAAAAACAATTTCCAATCCGATATCCTGTTTTTGGGTGTTTTTTCAGAGGGTTTGAACGAATTAATTGGTTTTTAGTTCATTTTTATGAGAAATGTTCGTTTGAGTTAAGAGAAAATCGACATACAAGCTCATATCTCGAGGTAACACTAATTTGATTTGAGATAAGATGACAAATTGTATCAAAATGTTCCCCATTTTAATAATATTAAACACATCTTAATACTACCAAACCACTAGTTATTTGTCACGTTGTTAATAGATGGCAAATTAGAACAAACAAAACTGATTTTCCAATCCAGTATACGTTTTTTTTTTTTTTTTTTTAGAGGGTTGGAATGAATTAATTTTTTTTTTAGTTTAATTCTACGGGAAATGTTTGTTTGAGTTACTAGAAAATCGACATATGAGCTCAGTCAAGGAACGCCTTAAGCTCATATCTCGAGGTAACACTGTAATTTAATTTGAGATGAGATGACAAATTATATCAAAATGTTCCCATCTTCCTGTCACAATGTTTCCCGGAACGCACTAAGCTCGTATCTCGAGGTACCACTGTAATTTAATTTGAGATAAGATGACAAATTGTATCAAAATATTCCCATCCTTCTGCCACGATGGTTTTCCTTCTTTCTCCAAAAAATGACAGCTCAATACCCATAAACACAACTGCAGGTGCAATTGTTCTGTCCATCAACATCAAAGACACGTTGACAACCTGACATTTACCGTGATGCCTTGATTGCAAAGACCTTTTTTAAGAGTAAAAGCCCTCCATTGCATCTGTGGTGATGAACCCTGGTGGCCATTTTGAGCATTGCAGCTCAGCTTGAGTGAATTTCGGGTTTCCAAACCAAAATTTTTCTCGTTCAGACCAGAAAAAATAGCGAATAGCCGAGACATATTGATTTTATGATAGAAATACTTTTTACGATACAATGTTACAGCAGGGAATGCCTTGATAAACGTGCTTTCTTAAAGTTTCCCAAGCTTTGGGTCACTCTAAAACAGGCTTTCAAATCTCCAAATAATATCTAAGATTGGAACTATAGTTCATAGACGACAATAAATGTTTCTGGTCAGAGCTAATGTTATAGAGCCATTTCCATGCTGGATATGGAAAAAATGCATTCCTGCTTAGGACTAAAATAACTCTGTAAATCGTCTATTCCTTGAAATGCGGCTACGTCGGCAATAACAAATTTGGACAGGAGTTCCTTTGTCTTGCCTCTGTATTGTGTGTTGGGACTGATTCAGATTAGGCTAAACAACAATTACAACATCTTTTCACCACTGATTTTTTTTGGGAGTTGACATTAAACTGAACTGTTACAAAAGTATCGGTAAGCTAAAACGATCCAATGTATACAAAAGCTGCATAATAACATACATGCACTATACATGTCAACTTATACGTTTTTCCTGTATTTTATACAGTTTTTGATCATTTCAAATTGTGTACGCCGTATAAGAATTTTGTATGGGATTTTCTTAAGTATTTTTTTTGTAAAACTGATCTTGTTTGATAAATTTCGGCTCTAATCCGGATCGTATCGGTCACTGGTAGCATATGAAAACGTCATGGTCGACTGCTAATATTGTCATGCTCACCTTTTCACTATATAAATATAGCGAGTAAGCAAGCAATGTACCCAAACAGTCAAGCTGTCAGCGTCATACAGCGACACCTACAGAATCTTGAAGTTAGTGCACCTACTGATTGAGCACCCCATCCACTTTGGAGGAAATTTTAGATTTTTAAGTGCACCCTATGTGAGTAAATATGTGCCATGTTGCATTTATACGGTTTTTACTAACTTTATAAGAGGAATTTCAATCATTAATAAAGGGAGAAGTTGGCCAAGGTTGCCAGATATGATGCAGTATTTTTTTGTTCAAATGTAAAATCTCTTTAATTTAGTCATTTTCCGAACTTATTATCCTCACTAGAGCCTCAGTGGTGCTGGAGCCTATCCCAACGGGGGACACCTTGGCACAGGTGGCCAGCATATCACCAGCAAGCAGACAACAATTCACACTCACATTCATATCTAGGGACAGTTTAGAGCAGGGGTGTCAAACATAAGGCCGGTGGGCCGGATCCGGCCCGTCTGGTGGTTTGGTACGGCCCGGGGAAGAAAGCTGCATTGTATTAAAAAAAAT